>NC_141052.1:35382878-35617878 GCF_041138505.1 Cibotium barometz | reverse complement strand
CCAAAATCCAAATAAAAAAACCTTACCCCTCCCCCATCCCAAGTGGAAATCCACTTGGGATGGGAGAGGGGTGGGGTTTTTAATTTTTTAATTTTTTTAAAACACACACACACACACATCTATTTTTAACACACACACACAAATGAGAGAGAGAGAGAGAGAGAGAGAGAGAGAGAGAGAGAGAGAGAGAGAGAGGAGTTTTATTAAAATAAAGAAATTTTTAAAAAATAAAAATTTCAAATTTGAAATTTTAAAAAACCCACTCCTCCCCCATCCCAAGTGGCAAGGTCATCACTTGGTATGGGGAGGGGTGCAACATTTTTATTTTTCTAATTTCTTTTCTTTAGCACACACACACCTCTCTACCTCTTGAATGTGTGTGTGTGTGTGTGTGTGTGTGAGAGAGAGAGAGAGAGAGAGAGAGAGAGAGAGAGAGAGAGGATGATTCCACCAAGTTTATTCCCTTCATAATTCTCATAAGCAGGTCACATCGAGTGGCTCCTTTGCCAAGCTCAACAAGATGTCACGACTCCTCGACTATAAAGGCAATGGTTCTATCCTTATTCATTATTTATTAGCTAAGCTATCCGTCCCATGTTTTTCTCATTTTAATAACACGATTTTGTTTTGTTTTTGAAAGTACTCGCTTCTCAAGTCCACTGATCATCTATTTTTCAGTGTTAAATTCATTTTCTACTTTGACCAGATCCATCGGCTCTCAGCCTAGACTCATCCAATCCCGTGGGTCTAGCCTTTTGTTCTTCACTAGACCTCAGATGACACCTTTGTGTGATGCATTTCAAATGACACCCACATGGCAATCCATAAGCCTATATGGTACTAGCTTCCACAAATAAACACATGCAACACATGAATACAATATTTTAAACAATTAAGAAATATTTCAATCTAAATACACCAATGTAAACCATCCCAAGCTTGATGAGACGTCATAGCTCTCTACTCTCGAAACTTTGAACAAGTTGAATTTCTTCAGCCACAACATATCCTAGTGAGATCTTGCCAAGATTCTTCCCTTTTTGGAATTATTTCCATGTCTTGATTCCATATGCTAATCCAATCAACTTTTTTAATATCTTTTATGGACAAAGATGGTCATTATAAAGTCATTAGTCTCATATTTGGGCCTTATCTTATATCAAGGGTCCTTCTAATGAACTTTGGTCATTCTTAAGGATCTTAAGAATGACCAAGGGTCCTTCTTATCTTATATCAAGGGTCCTTCTAATGAACTTTGGTCATTCTTAAGAACGTATCTCTTTAATTGTCTCTTAAACTTATTTCACTCTTGACTTCTTAAGTCCAATCATCTTCACATTTCTTAAGGATCTTAAGAACGTATCTCTTTAATTGTCTCTTAAACTTATTTCACTCTTGACTTCTTAAGTCCAATCATCTTCACTCTTGACTTCTTAAGTCCAATCATCTTCACATTTCTTAAGGATTGTGCCTCTTTGAATTAAGCACATCAAACCTTGCTTTTCTTGTTCTTGATTTTAATGTTGGTCCTTATTCTCCATAAAAAAAGTCATTTAATATGTCCTTTTTAAGGAACCCTAGACTTTGCTTTGAGATACAACCCTTCACTTGATTAAGGTACTCTCAATCTCTTAATTTAGGAGTTAATCGAGACTTTCTATCTCTAAAATATGCTTTACTTGAGAGATATTGACTTAATCTAATCACAATTGGATCAACTTAATTTTCTTGAGTTAATTCTATAGTTTTTACCTAATCTTATTCTTAATCTCACTTGCTTAGAAGGTCATTTCTCTTTCTTTCTCTAGAATATCTTCTTTTTTCTCTAAATTTTTCTTGTTGAATCTTTCTCTCTCGAGAATTCATTGGTTGAATTTTTGAGCTCTTTAAATCTTTGCTTGAGGAGACTAAGCTAATTTTCATTGTTTTGGTCTTTAGCCAATCATCACAAGAGTAGACTTGAAAATTGGGGCAAAAAAATGTGCTAAAAATAGCAAAATTAAGCTTGTGGACCACTTTCAAACTACCGTTCGAACTACCAAACATAAGAATTTTGAGAGAGCCAAGAAAACAAAGTTGTAGTATTCTAAAAATACTACAACTCTCTCATAGAACTTGTTTCCAAATTCTTTTTGGAGCACACTAAAAAAGAGGCTGAAAAATTTGGAAAAGTTATCTTGATATTTTATGGAAAAACATGCATGATTTTACACTGATGGAAAATAGGTTTTGAGACCTTCTCTCTAGTTGCTTATGGGGGCTACATCTCATGTGAAGATACTTGGTTCTAGTAACGTAGTCCTACATTATTATAGATTTGTGCGATGGGGCTTCATCTAGCTCAAGAACTCCACTCACAATGGATGTGTGTCTAAAGACCTAATCTTTTCAAGTGGGTTTGAGGAACTAAACCATTGGCTTGCTTTGCCTTCAAGTAAAGTATAGTTGGTGGGATCATCACTATCCTTCCCGTGAGCTCACAAATTCAACTAAAAGTATATATCTTGGTGGGATCATCACTATCCTTCCTGTGCGCTTGCAAATTCAATCGAGCTTCCCTAGGTATTGAATGGGATCTCTGGTTCCATCAAATTTGATCATCATCCTTTTGGTTGGTTTTTTATACTTCTAAGCTACCAATTCCAACAATGCATGAACAAAGATTAACTATCCCACTCTAATCCAAACCTAATAGACCTTAATGCTTATGTTTTTTTGGAGTGAATTCCACTCCTAATCATAATTACTAAGCTATTCCTTGGCTTAATGAAACTAAATCTAAGCCTCGTGGGCTCTAAAATTATACAATCAGCAAGGAAAATGTAAGATTTTTCCCTACTAAGATATGAACATAATCATATGTTTTTCAAGGTGTGACCTCCTAAACAATAATGGCCAATATTGAATAATCCCAATAGCTTGCAAACAGAAGGGTAATGGAGATAAGCCCTTGAGTAGTCCCCGTCTTAGTGGTGCCAAATATGTTCAAGTCAAGAGCTTACCTTAGCCTTGTTGAATAATGTGTCATTGGGTCTTGATTTTGGAGTCGTAATTTCAACTTCCTGGAGCATCCTCTACAAGGCTCAAGATCATCTCTATATGGCGCTTATTAAGTTAGAATTTGAGATGTGGTGATGCATCCACTATAGTCCCACTCAAGGAAGTGTAAAGTGAGTAGTTTTTCTACCCTTTAAACAAAATCACTAAGTGATCCTATGGATATATTTTCCCAAGCCCTAGTATGAGTTATTGATGATTAGTGTAAGATTCCTCCCCCAACCCCTTTTTGATGTCTAGTATCTTCCCCTGTAATCAATCTCTCTTCAGAAATATAAAGACCTTGTTTCTAACTGTATTAGCCTAGAGAGAGAATATTATTCTAGAGAGAGAATATTCAGATTATGAATATTTTTGGATAGAAAAATAACTCATCTTATTAGAATAAGTTCCCCTGAAATAGAAATTCAAAAAGAATTTTCCAATGTGCAATTGGAATTAATTGGAAATAGGTATAAAGAACCTTAGTCTAAGGGTCTAGATTTTCAGAAATTTTTGGATTATGGTCCAATTAAGGTTCCTATGGGCCAATAGCATCAATCCATGTGTAGGGAGGAGATAAATCCAATTTGTAAAAGAAGATGCCCAAAAATGAGTAAATGCTCACATAAGATGAAGAGTTGAAAATGTACAAGGTTTATTAGTAAAAAAACTATGAGCAATAAAATTTTGACACATATGTAAGGAAGGAGAGTTCTTTAAAGAAGGTGCATATTTCACATAAGATGAAGAGTTGAAAATGTACAAGGTTTATTAATAAAAAAACTATGAGCAATAAAATTTTGACACATATGTAAGGAAGGGGAGTTCTTTAAAGAAGGTGCATAATTCACATAAGATGAAGAGTTGAAAATGTACAAGGTTTATTAGTAAAAAAACTATGAGCAATAGAATTTTGACACATATGTAAGGAAGGAGAGTTCTTTAAAGGAGGTGCATATTTCACATGCTTGAATGAGTTTTTAACAAAAAAATAATGTGATATTTTTATCTCTCATCTCTCTTGAACCAAACCAAATCAAAATGGAACCAAACCGAATAAAAAAGTAACCAAACTAGGTCTAAATCTAGTCCAAATTCAACCAAACTGACTTGGAAAATTCTAGAATCAGTTTGTTTGGTTAGGAGCTCAATTTTTCCTATAAATAGAAGCCTTCCCTTATTGAAAAAAATATAGTGTCTTATGCTTTGTTACTCTACTCTACTTTACCTAAGCCAAGAACTATGAATTCTTAATAATTTCCTAGTTTTTGACACTTCTCTCTTTCTTAAATCCCCATTGGTGGCTCCATCAACATACTAAACCAATTGATTGGTTGGGGGCCTCTACCATGATCAAAGAATCAAGCAAATTATAAGATAAGTATAGTGAATTTTAATCTTTTCTATAATTTCTCAATGATTCTCTCTTCTCAACCCCTCTCAAGCTTGAGAAGCTTAATTGGTATGGTTTTTGAAATGCTATTGAAGTTAATTAATTAATGATAGTAAAGAATTACATAAATTTCCATTTATGTTTAACTCTAATGGGTTTTTCTCTCCCTCACTTAAGAAATGGTCATACTCATGATCCTTTCTCAATCCAAATGAAGCTTTTCATAAGGCTTTTTCTTAATCCAAGATTAAGCTATGCTTGAGGCCAAATTAATGGCTTTTTTCTATGCTTTTAGTTTATGTTTATCGATGATTCAATCCATTATGGATTGATGATCCAATTAGAGACCATTCTAATTATTTCCTTAATGATAAGCCTTATCCCTTAGAAAAAATTGAGACTTATCAGTCATAGTAGCGGAGCTATGGCAAAATTTTTATAGAAATTACGCATAAAATAATTTCATTCAAAGCATAAAAAGAGGACTTCCTACCATATTCTAGGAACTATCATCCTAGATTAATTAAAGGAATTTTATTAGGCATGGAGATGTGGATGTTTGCATGTAGATGTAGATGTATGGATGTGAGTGTGAATGTGGAGGTGGATGTATGCATGGAGATGTGGATGTATGCATGTAGAAGTAGATGTATAGATGAGGATGTAAATGGAGATGTGGATGGATGCATGTAGATGTAGATGTATAGATGTCGATGTGAATGGAGATGTGGATGTATGCATGTAGATGTAGATGTATAGATATAGATGTGGATGTGGAGGTGGATGGATGCATGTAGATGTAGATGTATAGATGTAGATGTGAATGGAGATGTGGATGTATGCATGTAGATGTAGATGTATAGATGTAGATGTGGATGTGGAGGTGGATGTATGCATGTAGATGTAGATGTGGAGGTGGATGTATGCATGTAGATGTAGATGTATAGATGTAGATGTGAATGTGGAGGTGGATGTATGCATGGAGATGTAGATGTATGCATGTAGAAGTAGATGTATAGATGAGGATGTAAATGGAGATGTGGATGGATGCATGTAGATGTAGATGTATAGATGTAGATGTGAATGGAGATGTGGATGTATGCATGTAGATGTAGATGTATAGATGTACATGTGGATGTGGAGGTGGATGGATGCATGTATATGTAGATGTATAGATGTAGATGTGAATGGAGATGTGGATGTATGCATGTAGATGTAGATGTATAGATGTAGATGTGGATGTGGAGGTGGATGTATGCATGTAGATGTAGATGTGGATGTGGATGTGGAGGTGGATGTATGCATGTAGATGTAGATGTATAGATGTGGATGTGAATGTGGAGGTGGATGTATGCATGTAGATGTAGATGTATGGAGGTGAATGTGAATGTGGATGTGGATGTATGCATAGAGATGTGGATGTATGCATGTAGATGTGAATGTACGCATATAGATGTGGATGTATGGATGTGAGTGTGCATGTAGATGTGGATGTATGGATGTGGATGCATGAATGTGCATGTAGATGTGGATGTGAAAATAGATGTATGGATGTAGATGTGGATGTATGGATGTGAATATATGATATGTGATGTGAAGGAATCTGAAGTGATGAGATGGAAAATGATGTGATGGGATGAGTATACATATAAATGGAATATGGAATAAGTAATGTAGATTGAAGAGGGATAATGTGGAAAAATGAAAGTTAAAATAGAAATTGTATTGTAAACTGTTTGTAAATGCTGTTTGTAAATGACTGTTTTATGTCAAGAATGCTGGGGGAGCATTTTGACTGTCTTGTGATTAAGGTCATGGACCTAACTGATAAAGTTGCAACTGCTGAGACGGAGAGTCAATGAAGGACGTCTCGCGTAGTAAGGTCGGCCGAGGTCTTGACCAGCCTCGGTGCGATTAAAATGGTGAGCTTCCGGTACGGTGGATGAGGGGCCAAGGAAGCGGCCTATGAGTGAAGCGCTAGGTCACCTGCGAAGGATCCTAGAGGGTGCTGACCATACGGTGCTCGGGCTCTGGGTCGCCTAGGATACCCACGCGTGCGTCGAGGAAGATATTAGAACAGAGTTGGAGTTGTTTTCTGAAATCGGGCATGGATCTGGTTGATTGACATTGCTGGTCTTCAATGGATGAGTCCATGGCTCTTTATATGGATCTGTTGGTTGATCTTGCTGATCTTCAACGAGAGTCCATCTTGATAAGTGATTATATTGCCGAGTATTATGGGCTAGGGATTAGGAAACGGCCCCTGTGTGGACAGGTGGTGAGCGTCCTAGTTGCCAATGATGCCATAGATACTCTGATGATGGGAAAATTAAGAATCAACTGGATAAATTGGAAGATGGTGATCAGTGATACTATGGTTTTATTAAAGGATTGTTTTAAACTGGTTGAATCTGTGAAAAGGTAATTTCATATTGGGTGTGTGAGTGGTGTGACTAGTTTTATTTTTGCATGAACATCCGGCTAGGGGGCCTTGGAACTCTTTTCCTTGGTACCCGGGACAAAACCTAATCAAATTCTTAATTGGATCCCATCACTACAGTGGTTGGGCTAACCCATGGGATCGGATGGGGTAGGCTGGACTGATGGATCCGTAAATCGAGACTCAAACTTTTGTTTTTACGATAGATAAAATAAATCCCGGACAGTAACTGTTCTATGGATAGGAATCAACGGCTGTGCCTCTTGAATGGGGAAAAAAGCGTTGATCCCAATGATCCAAGTGCAAGTTTCTCCCTTGATCTGACCAAGTATCTTATAGATGTAATTGGATCAGCTCGATCAGAAATGATATTGACTACGTTAGAGTAAAAAGTTATCCTGGTGGAATCGCCCGTGCTTTCCGGTAAAGGAAGTTTTTTCGGGTTCGGTTTTGGAACAATCGACGAATTAGTCTCTTATCCGGATATCCGTGGGTGAGGCCCCGAATGTGGGACCCCTGTCCCGCGCGAGAAGTGCTACTTCCGCTGCTAGTATCCCGAATCTGTTGCTCAGTGGGAACAGGGATCTTACAGTTGGTATCAGAGCATTTGGTTAATAAAGATCAACTGAGAAGACAAATATGTCAGAAATTTATCAAGAAACACAAAAAGGTTATAATTGTGTGAGATAATTCATACAATTTGATATTCAAACAGAAATTCGTAATTTTGGTAATTGGGTCTTCAGATGGAAGTGCCGCAATTATATAGAATCCCTGACTTGCTTGAGGCCTAGACATGATAGCATTTACCTTATAATTCCAAGGGCCGTGACTACCCGTATATACCGAGAGTATACTGCAGTAAATCTAAGACTTGAAATTATAAGCGTTAATGCTATCTAGATGATGATTTTGAATGTGATTGATATGATTTTTAATTCTGTTTGAGAATTGATGAATTGATTTGGATTCTGATTGAAAATGCTGATTGAAAAATGTTGATTTTTAAAAATTAGTTGAAATATAATGAAACCACAATGAGGGGGAATGGGACGAGTCCCTGTGATGATATTCATAACTAGAATGATGATAATGAATTCAACAAATCACTATGAGGTTAGTGGGTTGTGCTGTTAGATTGGTACTGTTAATACTTGACCGGTAGATCAAGTTAAGGAATGTCAAATTGAGAACTTGCTTGACTGAAATTTCCGTGGAGGAATGTTCCGAAGGAAACTTTTTGGTCTAATGGACCATTATCATGTTAAAGATATGAATGACACGATCTGAATGAATTGTTATTTAATGATGAGTTCTATATAAGGGATATTTATCCCAGTGTTCTGTTGGGTTGACCAGAATATAAGGAACCCCAGAATAAAATTAGATCTTAAGAAAAAGAGCTGTCCTCTACCCTGCGAGATGAGGACATCTCGCACTTTTTAAGTGGGGTAGAATGTAAGATTCCTCCCCAACCTTCGAGGTACACAGGAGTAAGAATCTTCCTTTCTGATCTTATAATTATTCCCTCTCTAAAATAAAAGAAAGTTTCTGTTTAAAAAAGGAAGACCCTTTTCCTAGAATACTTCTCAGGAGTCCCACCTGTTTTAAAGATTTAGAACAATGAGTTCAGAAGTGAGAATCGGTGTTTTGGATACCAAGGTTTTGGTTTTCATTCGAGTACGGCCCAAAAGAAGTTCTTTATCTCTTGGTGGGGAGTATAAGAAGTTATCCCCCACCAGATATTGTGACCCTTATATCTGAATTCAATGAAAGTAGGTGACAGCCTACAAGCTTCTTTTATCCTCCTCATCTCAAAATTCTTAATGCCTTCTATAGAAAAATGTGTCAAACTCAAATCATGGAAAGACGGTAAAACTTCAGTGGTGGCAAGTTACCGTTGGCTTCTAAGTTACGCTAGCTCCTTCCTTTATATAAGTCGTAACTTTTACTTATCGCTCACAGTAATCTTACTCCCATCAATCTCCTTTCTTTCTTAATCTCTTTCATGGCTTGGCAACAGGAATTAGTTTTATCCCTGATGATTTCTCACCTTCAAGATACAAGAGAGTATGTGAAGAAAGACTTTATAGAACAGTATGAGCGCTCACTTTTTCCTCACCTAGGAACTTCTGTAGCTCAGACCAAATGGCGGACCTATCAAAACATAACTAGGGTAACACCCTAGGGACAGCAGCACTTTCGTAACAATGTCCGCTTGGCCATGGTTATTGAAGCTTTGGGTTTGGATCCCCGATACTACTGCATCATGAGATCAAGGCATCTTGGGTTTTTTGAGCCGGTCTTCTTACTGGCGTGTTTTCTTCCTCATGAGAAGATATGCCTTTATCCCGTTTTTGGCTTGCCTCTCAGAGGTCCTTTTGTTAGATGACCTCATACCACTGAGATAGGTGCAGCAATAACCAGCAGAATCATTCCCATAGATGAGTTACCCTATACTTGTGCAGCTTGTGAGTGCTGCTTTTGTGACCATATGATGGACGGGCTTATGGAAGTGTAAAGAGTTCTTCTATCTTTACTGTATAAGTTTCGAGAATGAATAAAGTTTAAATCTTGTTCTTATCTTGCTTTCTTTAAGACTTTTCTTGGTGGTTAATCTTGATTAAAATTTTTCTCTAAGTCTCATATTCGTGCATCTTGTGAAATTATCCCAGTTTGCGAGATGAGGACATCTCGCATTTTTTAAGTGGGGTAGAATGTAAGATTCCTCCCCCAACCCCTTTTTGATGTCTAGTATCTTCCCCTGTAATCAATCTCTCTTCAGAAATATAAAGACCTTGTTTCTAACTGTTTTAGCCTAGAGAGAGAAAATTATTCTAGAGAGAGAATATTCAGATTATGAATATTTTTGGATAGAAAAATAACTCATCTTATTAGAATAAGTTCCCCTGAAATAGAAATTCAAAAAGAATTTTCCAATGTGCAATTGGAATTAATTGGAAATAGGTATAAAGAACCTTAGTCTAAGGGTCTAGATTTTCAGAAATTTCTGGATTATGGTCCAATTAAGGTTCCTATGGGCCAATAGCATCAATCCATGTGTAGGGAGGAGATAAATCCAATTTGTAAAAGAAGATGCCCAAAAATGAGTAAATGCTCACATAAGATGAAGAGTTGAAAATGTACAAGGTTTATTAGTAAAAAAACTATGAGCAATAAAATTTTGACACATATGTAAGGAAGGAGAGTTCTTTAAAGAAGGTGCATATTTCACATAAGATGAAGAGTTGAAAATGTACAAGGTTTATTAATAAAAAAACTATGAGCAATAAAATTTTGACACATATGTAAGGAAGGGGAGTTCTTTAAAGAAGGTGCATAATTCACATAAGATGAAGAGTTGAAAATGTACAAGGTTTATTAGTAAAAAAACTATGAGCAATAGAATTTTGACACATATGTAAGGAAGGAGAGTTCTTTAAAGGAGGTGCATATTTCACATGCTTGAATGAGTTTTTAACAAAAAAATAATGTGATATTTTTATCTCTCATCTCTCTTGAACCAAACCAAATCAAAATGGAACTAAACCGAATCAAAAAGTAACCAAACTAGGTCTAAATCTAGTCCAAATTCAACCAAACTGACTTGGAAAATTCTAGAATCAGTTTGTTTGGTTAGGAGCTCAATTTTTCCTATAAATAGAAGCCTTCCCTTGTTGAAAAAAATATAGTGTCTTATGCTTTGTTACTCTACTTCACCTAAGCCAAGAACTATGAATTCTTAATAATTCCCTAGTTTTTGACACTTCTCTCTTTCTTAAATCCCCATTGGTGGCTCCATCAACATACTAAACCAATTGATTGGTTGGGGGCCTCTACCGTGATCAAAGAATCAAGCAAATTATAAGATAAGTATAGTGAATTTTGATCTTTTCTATAATTTCTCAATGATTCTCTCTTCTCAACCCCTCTCAAGCTTGAGAAGCTTAATTGGTATGGTTTTTGAAATGCTATTGAAGTTAATTAATTAATGATAGTAAAGAATTACATAAATTTCCATTTATGTAATTCTAATGGGTTTTTCTCTCCCTCACTTAAGAAATGGTCATACTCATGACCCTTTCTCAATCCAAATGAAGCTTTTCATAAGGCTTTTCTTTAATCCAAGATTAAGCTATGCTTGAGGCCAAATTAATGGCCTTTTTCTATGCTTTTAGTTTATGTTTATCGATGATTCAATCCATTATGGATTGATGATCCAATTAGAGACCATTCTAATTATTTTCTTAATCATAAGCCTTATCCCTTAGAAAAAATTGAGACTTATCAGTCATAGTAGCGGAGCTATGGCAAAATTTTTATAGAAATTACGCATAAAATAATTTCATTCAAAGCATAAAAAGAGGACTTCCTACCATATTCTAGGAACTATCATCCTAGATTAATTAAAGGAATTTTATTAGGCATGGAGATGTGGATGTTTGCATGTAGATGTAGATGTATGGATGTGAGTGTGAATGTGAATGTGGAGGTGGATGTATGCATGGAGATGTAGATGTATGCATGTAGAAGTAGATGTATAGATGAGGATGTAAATGGAGATGTGGATGGATGCATGTAGATGTAGATGTATAGATGTCGATGTGAATGGAGATGTGGATGTATGCATGTAGATGTAGATGTATAGATATAGATGTGGATGTGGAGGTGGATGGATGCATGTAGATGTAGATGTATAGATGTAGATGTGAATGGAGATGTGGATGTATGCATGTAGATGTAGATGTATAGATGTAGATGTGGATGTGGAGGTGGATGTATGCATGTAGATGTAGATGTGGAGGTGGATGTATGCATGTAGATGTAGATGTATAGATGTGGATGTGAATGTGGAGGTGGATGTATGCATGGAGATGTAGATGTATGCATGTAGAAGTAGATGTATAGATGAGGATGTAAATGGAGATGTGGATAGATACATGTAGATGTAGATGTATAGATGTAGATGTGAATGGAGATGTGGATGTATGCATGTAGATGTAGATGTATAGATGTAGATGTGAATGGAGATGTGGATGTATGCATGTAGATGTAGATGTATAGATGTAGATGTGGATGTGGAGGTGGATGTATGCATGTAGATGTAGATGTGGATGTAGATGTGGAGGTGGATGTATGCATGTAGATGTAGATGTATAGATGTGGATGTGAATGTGGAGGTGGATGTATGCATGTAGATGTAGATGTATGGAGGTGAATGTGAATGTGGATGTGGATGTATGCATAGAGATGTGGATGTATGCATGTAGATGTGAATGTACACATATAGATGTGGATGTATGGATGTGAATGTGCATGTAGATGTGGATGTATGGATGTGGATGCATGAATGTGCATGTAGATGTGGATGTGAAAATAGATGTATGGATGTAGATGTGGATGTATGGATGTGAATATATGATATGTGATGTGAAGGAATCTGAAGTGATGAGATGGAAAATGATGTGATGGGATGAGTATACATATAAATGGAATATGGAATAAGTAATGTAGATTGATGAGGGATAATGTGGAAAAATGAAAGTTAAAATAGAAATTGTATTGTAAACTGTTTGTAAATGCTGTTTGTAAATGACTGTTTTATGTCAAGAATGCTGGGGGAGCATTTTGACTGTCTTGTGAGTAAGGTCGTGGACCTAACTGATAAAGTTGCAACTGCTGTGTGACGGAGAGTCAATGAAGGACGTCTCGCGTAGCAAGGTCGGTCGAGGTCTTGACCAGCCTCGGTGCGATTAAAATGGTGAGCTTCCGGTACGGTGGATGAGGGGCCAAGGAAGCGGCCTATGAGTGAAGCGCTAGGTCACCTGCGAAGGATCCTAGACGGTGCTGACCATACAGTGCTCGGGCTCTGGGTCGCCTAGGATACCCACGCGTGCGTCGAGGAAGATATTGGAACAGAGTTGGAGTTGTTTTCTGAAATCGGGCATGGATCTGGTTGATTGACCTTGCTGGTCTTCAATGGATGAGTCCATGGCTCTTTATATGGATCTGTTGGTTGATCTTGCTGATCTTCAACGAGAGTCCATCTTGATAAGTGATTATATTGCCGAGTATTATGGGCTAGGGATTAGGAAACGGCCCCTGTGTGGACAGGTGGTGAGCGTCCTAGTTGCCAATGATGCCATAGATACTCTGATGATGGGAAAATTAAGAATCAACTAGATAAATTGGAAGATGGTGATCAGTGATACTATGGTTTTATTAAAGGATTGTTTTAAACTGGTTGAATCTGTGAAAAGGTAATTTCATATTGGGTGTGTGAGTGGTGTGACTAGTTTTATTTTTGCATGAACATCCGGCTAGGGGGCCTTGGAACTCTTTTCCTTGGTACCCGGGACAAAACCTAACCAAATTCTTAATTGGATCCCATCACTACAGTGGTTGGGCTAACCCATGGGATCGGATGGGGTAGGCTGGACTGATGGATCCGTAAATCGAGACTCAAACTTTTGTTTTTACGATAGATAAAATAAATCCCGGACAGTAACTGTTCTATGGATAGGAATCAACGGCTATGCCTCTTGAATGGGGGAAAAAGCATTGATCCCAATGATCCAAGTGCAAGTTTCTCCCTTGATCTGACCAAGTATCTTATAGATGTAATTGGATCAGCTCGATCAGAAATGATCTTGACTACGTTATTGTAAAAAGTTATCCTGGTGGAATCGCCCGTGCTTTCCGGTAAAGGAAGTTTTTTTGGGTTCGGTTTTGGAACAACCGACGAATTAGTCTCTTATCCGGATATCCGTGGGTGAGGCCCCGAATGTGGGACCCCTGTCCTGTGCGAGAAGTGCTACTTCCGCTGCTAGTATCCCGAATCTGTTGCTCGGTGGGAACAGGGATCTTACAATTAGTGGATATCTAAATGACTGACACTTCCTCCTATGTAAGTCAGTTGAAAAAGAAAGAGAAGAGAAAAGTCACTCTCTACCCCATGGTAATAAATGCATAAGATACTCATGAAAGTTAGCTCATGTGTTCAAAATTGGGCATGTCATCTTATAAACTCCTAGTGTTCTTCTCAAGGGTGTTAGAAGCTATGCCAAAGTCCCTAATTATCACTATCTTTGTCACCCACATGTGCATATCAATCTTTATGACTATTTCATTGTTATGGATTAACACTTGTTTCTGACCCAGATCAAACATTACATTATCTATTCTAAGTCCAAGTATACCTAAAATTTTATCAAAGGTTAGTGAGATCTTAGACTTAAGTAGTACAACAACAACGATAGTGAATCTAAGACATGTTATTCTCACTCATAGGGAGTAGAATGGCAATACTGATCCTAAGACATGTTATTCTCACTAGTACATCTCTCATGAATCCCATAGGCTTCATTCTTTCTTGATTAATAAGCTTGATCACAAAGTCTATTATATCAAGTGGTGCTTGGTTGCATTTCACATCCAAATCTTAGTAGGTGGTTATATTAACCTCATATCCAAAGCCAAGGATTACTAAGATCCTCAAGAATTTTTATATAACATGGTATCAGAGCTTGGTTTAAGCTCCCCATTAGCTTAGCTCTAGCCTTCTCTAATCTCTCTTTAGCTTAATCTCATCATTACTCGTCTTCCTTCTTCACTAATCTCACCCTATCTACTCACCTCATTTGTAAGCCATTAGAGATGAACAAAGGTAGTTGATGGTCGTGAGGGTTGTAAGGAAGAGAACGATAGAGAGGGAGATAAATACAATGAGAGGGCGAGGGGGGAGGCAACAAGAGGGAGAGGAAGGCAACAAGATTTGGAAGTGAGGATTCGAGTAAGAGACAGGGGTCAAATTTATAGATACACAAACAAAAAAGCAAAAAGCTACTTTGCATGGTTACCCACTAAAGTAGATGCTTGGCTTTTCCCTAAATTTAAAAAAGTACATGCATGAATTTTTCCTAAATTTAGAAAAGTAGATACATGTCTATCCACTTTTTTTAAAAAAAGTAGATGAATGGAATGAACATATTCAAGGCATTGACATATAACCATATTACTTGTCCTGCTAAAACATAAAAAAAACGAAAAGTAAATAGTCAGACATTTTATTATTGCAACATGAAGGATCTTTTCAAAACTACAATACAATGTCATCAACAATACTACGTCCTTTTCATCTATTTCCAAAATCCTCTTGCAAGGAGATTCCTTAGCTCATTGCTAAGAGCTGTACCAGAGGAATTAGAAATATTTTCATTCCATAGCTCAATATTCGTTGTACGGTTGTCTCCCGTGATTCGTCTCATTTGCCACCTCTAAGCAGAACTAGACCAAGCCCTTATAGGGTTATTTAGTACTTAGTACAAGCTCCTTATATTCCAAATCTCAAGCTAAACCATGTAGTATACGAGCCGATAAAAGCAAAAAAAATCAGTGGCCTTTAATCATCAATTTTTACCGTTTTCTGAGAAGCATTAAGCTTCCTTTGAGTTCTAAGCAAAAGAACTAATCAAGGGCAATAAGGCAAAGAAAAAAGCCCCATCAAAGCCACTACGAATTTGTTCAATTTCATCCTCCACTTTTTAGCTCTGTTAATCATAGTGATTAACACTTAATCACTATCATTAGTAGTCATTTAGCATAAATTGAGCTTAACAAAGATAAAATTAAAAAATTAGAGTGCTATTCCATTGTGGAAAACTCTTTGTCGCATCAAAATTCATCTCAACTACTTGCATTGCTCAAACTTAAGTGATTGCATTGCTCAAACTTAAGTGATTCTTTCATTGCATTGAGTTTATCTCCAGCATATAATTTACAAATCACTTGTAAAAGGGTTAGACACTACCTGAGCACTAAAATCAAGGCCCAAGGTAAGACCCCTTCTCATCATAGAGCATGTAATAGTCATCTCAATATTTAATGGTGATGGGTTTTACACATGGCAAAACCAAGCCATGTACTTGCTTATGCATAAGGAGCTTTGGCACCTTATTGAGGATGAACAAGTGGAGGTTGAGCCACTTCAAAACAACAAAGCATTGGGCCTTATTGCTCAAAATCTTGATAATGAAGTGATTAGTCACATTGCTGCTGGCATCAAGGATGCCAAGTTGGTATGGCAAGAACTAAACAAGATTTTCGGTATCAACTCAAAGAGCTCAAAGATCAACCTTCTCATGCAATTTTACAAGCTTGACAAAGAAGGAGACCAAGACCATGGCACAACACATTAGTAAATTCAAAGGTATCAACAAGTAGCAACTTAGTGCATTAAAGAAAGTCATTGAGGAAGATGAATCTATTGTTGTATTGATAAAAAGTGTAGACAAAGAACCTTATGAATCGCTTGTTGCTACACCTAAAAATGTGCCCAACACTAAAATTCTGGATATAGAATCATCTCTACTCAAACATGAATCAAATTCAATGATAAAGAACCATTTAAATCACATTCAAGTGGGCAAGCATTGTTTACAAAAGGATGGGAGATTTCAAAGAACAAATCAATCAGCACCTCAAAGATGTAATCACTGTGGCAAGCTTGGTCACATCTTTGCAAATTATCATTTCAAAAATAAACCAAAAAGAATTTGTAATGCCTGTGGAAGGATTAGTCACTTGGAAGAACATTTCTACTCCAAACAGAATCAAGAAAACAACTATGTGGAAGGTCACTGTGTGACAGAAAATGATGTCTCTAGCTCCAATCATCTTTTCTAAAAGCTTTGTATGTCCTGCCCTCTAGCACCAATGATGTAGCCAAGGTAGAAGAAATAGCCAAAATTTGTAACCCTAGACCTCTAGACATCAAAGATAATCAAGTCTCTATCAAGGGCCGAGGACCTCACTCTTAGAGATGACCTCTAGGCCTCAAAGATAGGTCGAGTCACCATCAAGGAGGGGGTGTTGAGATTTGAGATGACATGTAAGCTAGAGAGAAAAGTGGAGACTTATCCCACATTGATGTACAAGCCCAAGAATGTACCTCCTCATATAAAAGGGGACCATTTCAAGCAATCAAAAATGTAGCAAGCTCACAAGCCTCTTTATGAGTACAAGTCTCAATCTTGTAACCTAATTGTACTTGAGTCTTAAGCTAAATTAGCTTAGTTCAGTCATTATGTTTGCTATTAGGTATCACCCACCCTAGCTTAGCTTAGCACTAATCACATGTTAATTAGATTAGGGTTAGGATCTAATTAGATAGTTGATCGTCATTAGGGAGCTTGATCCATGAATCTCAACTTGATCCCTTACTTGCTTTAGATTATCATAATATGAAGATTGCCGCATTATATTTTGAGATTCTAGGTTTACCATTCAAGACAACTCCTCAGTCTCCTTTGGATGGCAATTTTGCACTATACTCTGCACCCTTTCCATAAAATACTTCTTTCTTTCTGATTCATGGCGTGAAAACCCTGGCTGCATAAATGGAGTGTTGACCCCCAGAAAGTATCCAATACTTGTATTTATATAGACGGACTCTCCTTGCCATCTCTAAAGGTTTGCCTCATCAAAAGGCATTAGATTAGCATGCATGATATAGGTGGATCCAAAGTCAAGAGCTAATTTTTTGACATGCTTCTTGCTCAATTTTTTGTAGATATATATTGCAAGAGCTTGTGCACAATTTCTCATTGTGATGTGGAAAGTCTCTTGTAATCCAAATGGCTAGTATTTCTCATAAGTTACAACCTAGAACGGCCTTCACTACTCTTTTTTGCAAGCTTCTTCTTTGTTTAATCATAGTCCACCACAATAGCAGTATCACCAAATGAAACAATGGCTGAACCTTTGGTTGTGTTTGTCAACCAAAATAGATGATGTTTGTGGTTTTTGATTCACTGTTTTTATTTTACCTCTAGCCTTATCCTTTGAAAGATTGTCTTGGACCTTTTAAAATCCATCTATGTATTGTTTTATTATAGGCTCATCATCCTCCTCCTCTATACACCAACCCATTGTTAGCATAGACTGAGGAAGTGTGGGCGAGTACTTGATAACACCTAGAAGAAAGCTACACATACATTTACATTCAATTTTGATGTTTTTCGTCACCAATTCCTACAGCGTGAGCTAGCAGTTGGTGACACACAGTGTATTGTTTTTTCTAAAAATCACAAAAACTATAAAAAAACAAGCCATTGGTTGTGTTCATGTCGCATTACATTCCTAATCCTTGGCACAACCTCTTTGGATCAATTGGATAGGGAAATCACCCTCTAACCATCTTCTATCAACGCGGTTGTAAACACGTGAAAGTGTAGTAACCTGTTCATAACGTGAAAGTGTAGGAAACCGTTCGTGATGTGAACCATAAACTGCTACTTCATGGCGTGAAACACTTTTTTGCAATCAGCATATCGACAATCTCAGGATTACCTTACTAAAAATAGAGCGCCTTATCCTGACACATTTGACACAATGAAACATAAAAATATTATCTCATGAAATAGCAGCAAAACACTTCCTGACGTGAACATCATTCTATTTCACAACGTGAAGCATAGTTTACTTCATGACATAAACTGCAGTCTACTACAAATGAACCATAGCCTGCTACTTCACGGGTTAACATTTCACTGGTTAATACTTCATGGGTTAATACTTCACGGGTTAACATTTCACAAGTTAATACTTCACGGGTTACATTTCACGTACTAACGCTTCACATGCTAAAAGTTCACGAAATAACCTTTCACGGATTGCTAGTTCACGAATTAAAGGTTGTCATACCAGAGGTAAGATAGTACCCTAATTGCACCATTGGAGTCTATCTGACTAAGATTAAAGTAATTCTAAGCTGGAATTTGAAACGTGAAACACAAGTTGCTACCGCAATATGAAAAACAGTTCGCGACGTGAACAACATTCTATTTTACTGCATGAACTGCTGCTGCCTACCACTTCACGGCGTGAATCATTATTTGCTGTTTCAAGGAGATCTGCTATTTCATGACGAGAAAAGACAGTTCGACAGAAAACCAGGTGAAACGGTTGGAGTAGTGATTTCGCCTGTTGAAACACATTCTCGTGCACTTCAGGTCCGAGAAACTCATGCACATGAGGTCCAGGAAACTCATTGGAGATGACCGTACCCCCAACGATAGTGCATCAAATCACCCAGGTCCTTCCTACCAAAAAAGTGTTTGAAAAAGCCACTCGATTGAGTGTTTCAACTTGGAAGAATCCGACCACCATAGAAACAAGTAGAGAGGAATCCATGGAAGAAGGGCTAAGATTCTATGGCCTTGGAGAGGAAGAAAAACCCTCTTCTCTTACAAGATCCAGCAGAATCTTTGATATGGCAAGGGGATTTTTTAGTATGTAGCATGACACAGAAGATGAAGCGCAATCTGTGGGCATGAGCCTATCCAACAAGGGGCAGGACACGGCCTAAGACCAGATTTACCAACCCAACCTTCTGGCCCCAATAATGCTCATACAGTGAGGATTAGTGGGATGACCCCCAGGGTTAGAAGGGATAAGGAAAGCGCCACTAGGATAGGTCATCTTCTTCCCCACTAGGATAGGTCAAGTCTTCTTCCCCACATCAGAGAAAATGGAAACGGATTTGAAGAAAGCTGAGGTAGAGCAACAATTGCGGCTATTGAGCTTAAGAAAACAAGAGCTCAATACGCAAAGAAAAAGGGCGGAACATAGAGAAATGGAGGATATGGATCTATTTTGACCACGTGGCAAAGAACCAAAAACATCTAGAAATGCCACTGATAGTATGTGGATGGGAATTAGAGAAGGAGTGATATCAACTCTTGAACCCATTAATGAGGAACCAAGGGTTAACAAAAGCCTTGAAACAAAAGAAGAGGAGGACAATCTACCTAGGGCACCTGTAAGAGGTGAGGATCGTCTCTATACAAGAGAGGACATACAAGAAATGATAAACAATCCCACGTTCTTGCAGAGCATGGAACTCCTAATCCAACAAAGGTGGGCTAAGGTTGCTAACAACAATGAGCCAGATAATGAGGAATTACCCGAACCCAACCATAGACCCAAATTGAATAGAAGACCTTATCCAGAAAGAGGACATGGTCTAGGTAGGGGGATAGCTTCTTGGAGGCCAATTATAGATCCCAACGCAGATTTAAACGTAGTCACAAGGGCAGATCTACTAAATATGGCCGTAAAAATGGGCTAAGGTATGGTTAGGGAGCTAGGCACTGCCCTAGAATTCAGACCATCCCAGATGAAGTCACATATTATTTTAAAGCTTGTGCAAAAATTCTCGGGAGATGGGGACCCGATCCAACATGTAGAGGTCTTTGAGTTTATCTGTGAAAAAGTTAGGGGCCAGTGAGTGACGTAACCATGATTCATGCTTTTTCCCTGACCCTAGAAGGCAAGGCTCACCACAAGTATCAAACATTAAAACATAAGGATAAAGTTAATTTCACTCGACTTAAAAATGTGTTCATACTGAGCTTTGCTCAAAGTGGTGATAGATGGAGTCATGTGGCGCAACTTTACAATATCAAGCAAAAGGAAAATGAGTCCATATGCAGGATTATGTTTCTCCGCTCAAGCACTTGAATTCAAGATGCAAGTTGAGGGAAAGGCTAACTCATGAGATCAGTTATTGCATTCCTTCCAGAGAGGAGTCCGAGATCATAAGATGCATGATTATCTAGTGTTAGCCCGACTGGCTACTCCAGATACTTGTTGTACGGTGGCAATTCAATATGAGGACAATATGCTTGAGTTGCCCCAACTAGAAGATGCCAAGGCAGCTTTTACCATCTTGGAGAAATTAAAAGTCAGGGATGGGAGAGAAGCATCAGGGAGGAATGCTAATCTGTAACCCCAGAGAGAATTGATTTGGTTCTCAATTTGCAGACAAAATCACACGAGCACTGAATGTCCTCACTTAAGACTAAGGAAATTACTCTATTGTGCTCATCACTGTTAGAGATTGGGAAGCCTTGACACTGCCATGTGCATATATCCGAGTGTCCAGTCCTTAGCACAACTACCAGCACCCAGAGTGCCGCTAGCCTTGCCAGCACCACCAGTATAAACTAATGTGACTACAGGGTAGCCCAATACATCCTACCTACCAAGAGGGATGTTCTGAATGCAAGACATGTCGCCTTTACCACCACATGTTCTACCCCCATAGTCACCGTAGGCCAAAATCAACTAGATGTTGATTGAGGAACCCTTGGATGAGGGAGAAATCATGTATGAGGTAGAAGTCAATACTGACTACTCTATGAAGAGCCCACGAAGATCACACCAGAGTATTATGTCTTACAAAACAGCACGCCAGTACCAATGTTTCAAACCACAGTACAATGGAAAGGAAAAGACATAAACTCTGTGTGAAGTGTGGTATCAATCATTTGATCAAAGACTTCCCATATCGCCAGTAGCTCCGCTTCTACTTCTAATCATGCCACTATCAAGACTATAAGTGTGCAGCTTGGGAATATCACGTCACTAAATGTCCTGACATGAGCACAAGCGAAACAAGTGGACAAAGGAAAAAACACAGGAGGTATTACAACCTCTAAGACTGGGAGAAGGAGAAGAGTGAAAAAAGTGGGCAAGGGAGATACCATTGTCATAATTCAGGATGGATCCAAAGAAGATACGATTGACACCGAATCCACCCAATCAAAGGAAGAAGGTGACCAAGTGCCGAAACAAGATGGCCATGCCCAAGAAACTGCAAGGGAGAGACCAGTAACCCCTAAGGGGATTGGAGAATATCCAAATGCTGAAGAAGAAATAAGGAAGCTTGAAGAAGCTAAGGCCTTGGTTGAGGAGTGTCAATGCAATCACGAAGCCAAACCGGGCTAGGGATATAATTATTCCTATAACTAAGTTGTTAACGAGGAAAGGAGATTGGACGTGCCTACCCCAATCCCAGAAGATCCGAGGAAGGGACTCAAAGTGACCTATGGCAAGAAGTAGATCAAGATTTGTCAATCCATTCATTCCCTATGATTAAATACATGACAAACATGTGTAAGGATCCCTCACTTGTGCCAGGGAACCTAGAGACATAGGCAGTCTCGCGGCCATACTATCCACAACTATCAAAATGTCGCTAGGACCATTGCTCTGCAACACGCTGACATTATGTGGGCAGAGATGTCAAGGACTGGGTAGAAGGAAGATTGAACCCAATGTCCACTATAGAGGAGAGCCGGTCACCTCTGGTAGAGAAAAACCTAGTGCATGAGGAAGAAGGAAGACCTAGATTCGTCAAAATACATGTCAACCAATTGGGCTGGCATTATGAGAGTGATGATATAAATGCCACAATTCCAATCCACCATAACGGGTACCAAGCACTGGCTATCCTGGATGGTGGTGCGGGTGTGAGCATTATTACCAAAAGGATGTTAGGAAAACTAGGGAGAAAAACCATAATTGGAAAGAGAAGATCTAATCGTCAAGATGGTAGACGAAACTTCCTCAAGACCAATGGGGCTGTTGAAAAACATTAGGCTTAAGGTATTTTTGTTCCACTACCATCATAAATTTGTTGCAATGGACTTTCTGCTCCAGTCGGATTCATATGACATTATCTTGGGTAGACCCTTCATGAGGGAATCCAAATTGGTGCATGATTTAGGTGTTAGATCAAGTGTATGTTCGAAAGAATTCGCAAATTCTGAAATCGATCTGCATACATGGAAGGCACACCCCAAGGGCAATTGTTTAGAAATGATTTGGTCACCCCACAGAGCAAACCACATCCTTACAAGTTTGCCAACCAGTCGAGGAGAATTCACAGGAAGAGGAAGAGGCCGCAATGTATGCATCGCTTCCACCTCCGAATTTTAGCAAAAATTGGATGCACATGCTTGCCATTATAGATGTGTTTCCCCCTAGAGGAACCCAATACATTGAATCGGGAAACATTCCTACCACCTAAGTGCGCATGTAGATGTGCAACTAAGAGAAGAGGAAACAAAGGATGAAGCCTCCAACATAGACGGGCCTAGATCGCAAGGTCGCAATAGCTACAGGCAGGGACAAGCAGTCCTAAAACAGTATGGGACGTCTCTCTCTTTATGTGCATGTGATGTCATTATAGGCATGTGTATGTAATGTGTGTCCATGTGTATGTGTGTACATGTGTGCCCACATGAATGAGTCTATGTACACATGTTTACGTGTGTGTGTGTGTCCCTATATCAATGTGTTAGAGCATACATGTGTATGCATAATACGATTTGCATGTGCACATACATCTACAATGATGTGGGTGTCTACACGCATGCATGTGGATGTGCATGTGTATTCTTGTGTGCACATGTGTATGCATGTGTGCCCTATGTCAAACACGTTCATATGTGTACACTCATGTGGTATGTGCATGTGTATGTGCATATGAGACACTCAACGCATGTGCATGTGTATGTGCCCTATGTCAAACACGTTCATATGTGTACACTCATGTGGTATGTGCATATGTGACACTCAACGCATGCACGCACACGTGTGTGGGACGTTTCTCTCTTGATGTGCATGTGTTGTCATTGTAGGCATGCGTATGTAACGTGTGTGCATGTGTATGTGTGTACATGTGTGCCTACATGAACGAGTCTATGTGCACATGTATATGTGTGATTGTTTGTGTGTTTGTATGCTTATGTATGTGTATGCATGTGCATGTGTGTGTATGTGTATGTTATGCATGTGCATGTATACGTGTACATGTATGTATATGTATATGTGTACGTGTATGTGTATGTGTGCTTGTATATATGTGTATGCTTGTGCCTACATGTACGTCTGGATACATGTATTTATATGGTGTGTGCATGTGTATATGTGAGACGTGTGTGTGTGTGTGTGTGAGAAATGATGTGTGTGAGTACTCAACACTTGCACAAATATAAGTCTATGCTTGTGTGTATATGCATGAGTTTTTTTAAATAAAAGTATTATTTAATAAAAAGATTAAAGCATACCTTGGGGAGAGAATGCTTTAAGGAGAACAAATATTTCATTTTTTATTTTCTTACATCAAAAGTACCACAATGTTGGACCATAGGGCCCAAGTGCTCACTCCATGGTCGTTGTATGAAAATTCTAGTGGTTGTGATTATTGTGAACGATTGCAAAGGCACGTGAGCATGATGAACTACATGACGCTTAAGCAAAAGCTGTCCCATACAAAATAATCAGAGAGCAATATTTCCCACAACAACAACAAAGCACAGAGCTATGGTGCACGCAGTAGTGGTGCCATACCCTCTACAAGGCCACGTAAATCCATGTCTATCAATAGCCAAGCTTCTTGTCCCAAAAGGCTTCACCTTTACTTTCATTCTCACAGAGCAACTACTGTCCAAGCTTCCTGCAGATTCCTCTTCTTCCCATATACAATTCCTTAGTGCTCCTGATGGCCTGCCGCCTTCCCACCCCAGGCACAATTCTGGCCCCCTCGCTTTCCAATCTACCTTAGAAATCATCTTTGATGCTTATGCTTGGCTCTCTTGCATCTGGTGCTGGCACAATTGCCTATTGGTCTGAAGATCGGCATTGCCTAAGCTGGCTAGATACTTTGCCTCCCTCCTCTGTCTTGTATATTTCCTTTGGAAGCGTAGCTACTATGGGTGCTGAGCAGATGAAAGAGCTTGCTGAAGGTATAGAAGCCAGCCAGCAGGCCTTTCTCTGGGTCATACGCTCAAATGCTGCAGATGGATCTGTCTCTGAGCTATTGCCAGAGGGCTTTATGGATAGAACAAAAGACAGGGGCCTTATCATTTCATGGGCTCCTCAAGTGGAGGTTTTGTCACACCCATCAGTGGGAGGTTTTCTGACACATTGTGGGTGGAATTCTATAACAGAGAATATATCATGTGGGGGGGTTCCAATTGTCTGTTGGCCTCATGGTGCAGAGCAGAAAGTGAATGCTATTATGGTGGTGGAGGAATGGAAGGTGGGTGTGAAGGTGCAGGAGGAGGATGGAATTGTGAAGAGAGGGGAGGTGGAGAGGGCTGTGAAGGATATCATGCAAAAAGAAGGGGAAGTAAGGAAAAGAGCCCTTAAATTGTTATCATACGTGTTTTTTTCTTTTACTCTTTTTTCTGGAATGATCAATAGAAGCATCATCAACTAACTCATTTTTCTAATAGAAATCGATTACAGTATATAAATAAAAGTTCTATCAATCTATAAAATAATTTTCTTTTAAATTACCAAAAAACTTGAAAATCATACTACCTTAGTGGTTATGGCTTCACGTTTGTTCTCAATAGCCTATCCATGCTTTCAAGCAATTTTGAATAAGATTCTAAATCAAACGTTTGCACTTTCTTTTGTACCTTAAAAGATCGATTTAAAATCAAAAGAGCATAATAGACTAATCTTATAAAATATGAGTATATATTAAGAACTTAAATTCCAATGAAAATAATACATGAATAACTATGCACACTTTGTCTTTGTCTTTGTCTTTACCATTGCCATCCATGCTTTCAAGCAACCTCAAATAAGATCTTATCTCAGAGGATTCCATTGTCTTTTGGATTGAAAAGTATCAATTCATCTTAGAATTAATAACATTTCATACTTAAAGTTTTAGTGTTTCATATGATGCTATATTCCAAAAGACCTTTCTTAGTAAAACATTGCTACAAAATAGCAATTCAACATTGAAACTCATAAAACTTTAGAAACGTAGAGCTTTTTATATCATGACATACAAAAAAACTTCAAATAAATCTCTCTAATGCAGTACAACATCTCATACTAGACTTTAAAAAAATATAGTAATAGAATATATAAATTAGAAGAAATCAAGTTATATGAGTTTGATAACTTGCAATTTTATTAGCTAACATAGAAGTTAATTAAGGTTATACCAAAAGCATGGACAGTCTCTGTGGATGTTTAAAGTCACTAGTATTAACTTTAGTAGCACTACATTGGGAAAGCATCAACTGTAACCCTTCATCTATAGAGTTGATCTAAAGGACCAACAAGACATTAAGACAATAAGAGAAACTTAATGATTTTTAAGTATATACAAAAAATGACAAATGATAGCCTAAAAATAAAAAACTAATATTCAAAGAGTAATAAAAAAGAATCAAGATATCTCACCTCATCATCATGTGGACCATTGATAATCAAACTCATATCAACGTGGTAAAGATCTCCTTACATATCATAATTTCCTAGACCATGCATAAAATAGAATATAGAAGAAATAATATTATTTATCATTTAAAAGCACTACAAATAGTAGCAAAAGATTATACCAATTTAACCAAAGGTACTTCCAATATTGTTGATGATCTTTCTCAAGCTCATCACATTCTTACAATACAAATGCGTTACTTCTAGTGAAGAAGTATGATAAAGGTTTCATCAAAGAAGTATGACTGCTTTAAAATTTAGAATAGTATCTCACATACCTCATCCTCATGTCGAATAATTATTTGAGTAATATTATATTTTACATTGCTTTCGTCACTATCCTATGTACATGAAAATTAAAATTTCGCAAAATTTTACAAACCAAATAATAATATTAAAAAATTAAAATAAGAGAGAATTTCTTACATTGTTTGTGCTACAACTTGACATTGATATCTTTTGTTTTTTGTACTTCCTTTGAGATTGCTTTAATGACAATATCTACATGTAGATATCTTCCTCCCTCCATGTGTATGTGGCGCCAAGAAAAGACAAAGGCTATATGTCATGAATCTTTGTATGAATGAGATCTTTCACGCACTTTTGTTCAACGGGATTGTATCTCATATCCCCCACTACCACATCTTTAAACCACTTTGCTATAGTTTGCTGAAAGTATTTTATGTTGGTCTTCCTAAGAAGCATCCTTCCATAAAGCTTTGATGGATCGCCATTAGTTGTCTTTGGAAGCTGAAATATCTGCTCATAGAATAGAGTATCCACAAACTGTGTATGTGTCGCATTTCCCAAGTTCAATCATAGAATTCTTCTCTATAATTTCTCTCTCAATGGATTGGAAACAAAGGAGATTTGCTTGTTTATTAGATGTCCCAACATGAGTCTCCTTATATTGGTTAAACATTTTCATCGTAAAACTTGAGAAGTCATTAGACTTCGTCATCATCTCCATAAATTCCTTTGGATTCATGTTTATGCCATGTAAAACAACAAAACAAACAAATGAAGCATTAGTATGTTATGATTACTACCAATTGTATCTCCACCCTCCATCACTTTTAATATAGTCACATGACTAAATACACATCAATGAGCTAAAAGCAATGTCATTAGATTTAGGCTTTCCTTACCTTTCTCGCATGCTACATGAAGCAAAAAGTATGGAACCTTTGAGATCTACATCAAAGACAAGATTATGTTTCCTCTCATAAAATTAGAATTTGTTACATTTGTCCTTCAATGTGTAATCTCTTAGTCCCTATGACAATCCATGAGCATAAAAGAATACAACCACTCTAATCTCTCCACTTCTGGTCTTCTGTGTGCACTTTTCATCTACGTAAACATCTTGGATTACTTTTTAACAATGTAATTTTAATTTTCTTATTTTTTAAATCTACATCTCTAATCACAACATGAGAAAACCCTTGACTGGTTGGTGCAATTTCCAAGGATTGCATTAGCATCACATCATTTCTCATGGGCCATGGAGGTATACAACCAAGAAATCCAAGTTGTAATAGTCTACATCTTGCTTCTAAATCCTTTGTCTCATATGCGCATAAACTTGTGCCCCTTGGTAATGGTATAAATTTATGTAATATTTGCCTTTGAAATAGATGATACTTCTATAAGTCCTTTGTTGTGCCAAGGAAAACAATCAACAATGCTAAGGTCAACATTATTAAAATCGCTTGGGAGGACTAAAAATGTATGCATTTCTTTTAGCATCCTCTGAAAAGGCATTAAACCATCCTTATCCATTTGAAGTTTCTCAAAAACCCATGTAAACAACCTTCTTGCATGATATTGAGAATATGATATTTCATTGCTTCGATTATTTGTTAGAATATTTACATGTGGAAAGATATCGCTCAAAAGCATAGTACCAATATACATCATGTGCTCCATGTCTAAGAATGTCATCCAAAATCTCTCAATTTCCAGCAACATGTTCTAAGGGAGATGAGTTAAGTCCCATGTACCCCTCACTTCTAACTGTCCATGCACTTAGTGATGTTCTAGCCACCTCTATGTCCTTTAACCATCCTTTTTCTCAACTATAGTTGTAAAACAAATGTGCAATATCAATTAACAGAAGTCCTGACTCAAACAACTCCTTTGGAATGGTAGTGATAATACTAAGAACTTGTCGTAAACACCATTAAATAAATTTTTGATTCTCCTCCGCTTTAAAGCTCTCATGATACTTGCTTGGATTATGATGCCATCTTCCATAACGTATGGAGTATAGAGAGGTTTTGTATATTGAGTGCACAATACCATCTATCGCTTTTTTGACATCATTGTTAATACTCTTCATAAGTGAAGATATATATTTTTTGAATAAGTTCAAAGCAAATATATATTTTTTGAATAAGTTCAAAGCAAATATATGCATGGCATCATAAACAAGATCTCTAGAAAGATCAAATGCATATAAGTTGTATAGTCTCCATAAGATTGAATCTCCAAATAATCCAGCATTTCTTGGATCTTTTCCTTCTTATGAAGGGTGTAAACTCTTTTCGAAAAGGATATTGCATCAACTATCTCTTTTATTGATCTTTTTTTCGGTGGATAGCGTACTTGATATCTTTTTTTGAAAGTAAATATCTACCTACAAAGCCTATGTTTGAAGTGTCTAAAGATGCTTGAGCTATATCTCTCCTGCAAAAGGCTTCCCCTCCATTTTTGAATAGGCCCATTTTACATTGAGCAGGATGATCACCAGTAACCATCATAAGAATAGCTCGAAGGGTGCATTTTCTTGACATTTGGTTTGCATCACCAAAAATGGACCTTGAATGATAGATATAGTATACTTCAATCCCATTGAGAAACATACTCTCTAATTCATCCAACAACGGTCTCAAAAAAGTATCTAAGATACGCTAGTACTTTTAATGACTTTATTCAACTAGTTGGATATGCGTTCTATTGGGGACTAGTTTATATGTAAATGCTGTATGTTAATGACATAAAAACTAAAGTGTTTTATTTGGTTATGCTATATGACTTCTCAAGGTTAGTACCCGCTTCAACTTACATTGAAATTTACAAGAGAAGGGGAAAGTTTTAGGATTTTGAAATTTCACATTTATGGAAGGGGTATAATCATTGACCCAAAAATTCACAGTAGGGGTAAATAAAATAGGGCAAAAGAGGTTACAAAGGGTTTTTTTTAATACATTTTGAATGCACGTTGTGTGCATGGCTTACTTAAGGTGGACCCCCCAATTGCTAATTCTGTATTTTTTGGAGTTGTAATCTGTTTTCTTAATATTTGGTGCATGTGATTATTGTAATTAAACTCAAGGAAATCATTTTAAGAATGTGCATCTCACAAAAAAAGAGCTTCACATGAAAGTAAAGCTCATTTTTTGTTATGAACCTTTAGTGATGGCTTGTTGATGTCATGGGTGATATAATCTAATGAGATGAGGAGGCCAAAGATATAAAGTATCATGAAAAATCAAATGTTGAAATTGATCAATCAAAAGTAACAAGTGTAACGTATAATAGACAAGGATGACATTTTTAAAACATGATTGGTATGTAACAAAAGTTTTACCATTAAGAATGAGAGTTCACTCTATGTAAAACCCATAGGACATCATGATTCTCTTTCTAGGAATCCATCTTGTGGAATATTAGCTACTATGCACATGTAGAAATATAACATAATTACCTAGATGGAAGAATATTTGAATATGCATAATACAAAAATGAAGCAAACGTGCACATTAAACATTTTTGGATTGATGATTGAAGTTTCAATTGAATAGATTTGAGGATTGAAGAATTTAGTTTTAAGCAACATATTTTTTACTTCCAAACAAAATTTGGTTTTTTTTAAATTAGTCCATAAGATTGATGGCACTGTTTAAGAAAACATTAAATAGTACCATATGATGCCATAAGATTTAATGGCATTGTTTAAGACAACACCAAACATATAGGGTTGTTTTCATTGTGGTCAAGGAAGGGTAACAAAGCTTTTATCCTAACACTTGGGAGCACACTTTAATGTGTACGTTACAAATGCATGCTAGTCTTGCATGTCATGTTTGTCTTGAACAATACATGGAATGATGTATGTCCAATTTATACATTCTTGCTAGAGGGCACATGAGGTTTTAGACTTTTAATTTCTTTTAAGAAACAGAGTCAAAACCAATCCATTTAGAGGTGATGTTGGTGCTTCTCTTTAGAGGCCCTCTTCAAATGGGTTACTAATTGTTGAAAAAGATCATTCATATTGAAGCACAATCTGATAGCTTTGAGGGTTGGTAGGAGTGCTTGTGTTGGATGGTAATTTAGCTCAGTATTCTTGGCAACACTATCGAATGGAAATCTCACTATCACCCATGCTTCCTATTTGATTTGAGAAATACACAAAATTTCCTTAAGATTACTTCATGTGGCTATGGAGAGGCATGCGGGTGACAAAATTATGCAAAAGGAACAATAAGAATACCTCATAGTATAACAATAGAAATGAAAATGATTTTATATGCAAAATCTAGGGTTGTTGACTACTTCATTGTGGACTCTCGACATGGCATTGCAAACCTCCATTTTCTTTTCCTGTAGCTACTTTCTCTAGAGGAAACCTTTTAGTCAAGCCAATGTGCTTGCATTTCATATCTGAGCGATGGCGTAACTTCTGGCTTGTTTGCTTGTTCATCCGACTATAATACCAATGACCACAAGTGGCTCAAGTAATTTTCAAATATCCAAACCTTGACCATGATTGTTCTCTTTTAAAACATTCCTAAATCCACATATATATAGGGTGCTCCACTTATTGAAGCCTTATTTAATATGTATGAAAGGTCCCAAAAAATATTATTATTACATTCTAATTTGTATGGTCAAATTTTGTTATATTACATACAATAACTGAGCTAATATGAAAATATTACTTTCACGAATATGCACATTTAAAAACTCCTTGTGGATGTTCAAATATCTTGAATATGCATTAATCTAGTGTTCATGATGGAAACTATTTACTATGTGGTGATTGTGTTGCACTTAATTTGACATATTTCTTGAATCACAAAAAGTATAAGCTATATAGCAATCAAACCAACCATAACCTTGACTTTTAGTAGCAATTCAATAACCCACTCAACAAGGTTAAGTTTTTTTAACAAAACAATTGACATCACCTATCTCTCATACTCAATCATATGGGGAATTAATATCTGCTAACATCCCTATAGCAACCAACTCTCATACTCAATCATATGGGGAATTAATATCTGCTAACATCCCTATAGCAACCAACTAAATTTGCAACCATTTTAAGTCTTAGAATATCTTTGATGGTTTTAAGATTCAAGTCTGTATAGCTTGTATAACCCTTTTAGTTTGATCTTCATATTTTTCTCACTTATTTTACGTACCATGTGGAAGCATGTTTATAACAAGGTGGTTTTCAAAACCTCACTTGTTTTGACTTCTATTGAAAGCATCTATCCTTGAAATCATGCTTACCTGTAGACTTGTATGAAGGTGTAGCTAGGTATCATTTACATCTAATTTCATTTCCTGTTATAAGGAATGCCTAGATGATTATAAGTCTTCAAGAAATTCAATTGATTTGTAATTGCTTTTTTTTTAAAGCACATTGTAAAAAAGAAGATAGCAAAGTTAAGTATTGCCTTCCCACTTCCTTTTTATCTTTTATGCCTCATTGCAAACCTTGAATTTCATATTTGTCCTTTGTTTATGCCCCATTCCTTAGCTTAACCTTCATTTTTAATTTCCCACCTATTTTACTCACCATAAGCAATCATGTTTATACAATACAATTTTCAAACTCACAAGTTTTTCCTTCTCTTGAAAGAATCTAGTCGTGAAATGGAAGCTTTTGCAAAGCACATCATATTGAAAGAAAATAAGATATGCCAAGTGCATGCTAGAAATCCTTGCAACATTTTGTAGAGAGAGATTTGTGAATGTGGGGGAGGGGGGGAAAAGAATCAAATCTTTAAAAAAAGGCCCAAAATTGGCACCAGAAGGGGGTTGCTGGCACCCTCCTTATGGCGCTAGTTTTGGGCCTTGTTTTTTTAGAAATGTTTTTAAATCCATGCTTTTAACCATGTCTTTTTTTGTGTTTTTTTAATTTAGAGCAAAAAAAGACAAGTCTTTTTTGTGTTTTTTTAATTTTTTGTGTTTTTTAATTTAGAGCAAAAAAAGACAAGTCTTTTAAAAAAAGGGCCCTAAATTGGGCCAAAATTTTGGGTCAATTTTAGGGCAAAAACATTTCTAGACTTGTTTTCAATGCTTTCTTGCATATATACTTAGTCTTGTGTTATAATTGTTTATAGCATCCGTTTTTGTATGCTTTTAGAGAGCTTTTTAGCATGCTTTTTATGTTTAGAGTTTTTAGCATTACTTTTGGCACTGCTTTTTTTTTTTGCTTTTTAGCACATGCTTTTCTAAATGCTTTTAAGCATACTTTTAAGGGGGGATTGGCTCTAGGCGTAAGGGGGGGGGGGGGGGGGGATAGCACCCTTAAACCATAAAATAAAAGCAACCAAATTTTTAAAAATTGTTCATTAAAATTGCTGGCAACCCCCTTCTCGCCAATTTTGGGCCACTTTTTTTTAAAGACTTGTTTTTCAAAATTTTATCTTGCATATATACTTAATCTTATATTATAATTGTTTATAACATCCTTTTTAGCATGCTTTAAGAGAGCTTTTTAGAATGATTTCTATGTTTAGAGTTTTTAGCATTAATTTTTTCTTTTTCTTTTTTTTTAAATGCTTTTGCTTTTTAGGGGAAGTGGCTTAGGGAGGGGCAGGGGGGACAGGTGTGGGTTTATAGCACCCCTAGGCCATTAAGAAAAAGTTATTCAAAAAAACGTTTTTGGACCAAAGTTGGCACCAACACTTTGGACTTTTTTTAAAAAGACTTTGTTTTGTTTAATGCTTTCTTGCATATATACTTAGCCTTATGTTATAATTGTTTATAAAAAAACCTTTTTAGCATGCTTTTACGGAGCTTTTTAGCATGCCTCTTATGTTTAGAGTTTTTATCATTACTTTTTTTTGGCTTTTTAGCACATGCATTTTAGCATGTTCTTTTTTCATGCTATTTTAAATTGCTTTTGAGCATGCTTTTAGGGGGGGGGGGGGGGGGGAAGGAGACAATTTTTTTTAAAGGCCCAAAATTGGTGTCATAAGATTGCTAACAACCTCTCTCTAGCGTCAATTTTGGGCTTTTTCTAAAGACTTGTTTTTTTAAATGCTAGCATTATACAAAAACCTTAAACCTCTAAGCTAGCATCATACAAAAACCCCCTAAACCTCTGTGTGTGTGCATTCCCTCGTTGTTTTTTGGGATATTTTCTAAAGATTTTTTAGAAACTACAATGGACTTTTAAGACATTTTTTGGGGATAATTTTTTATTTTTAATGATGTTTTTTAATTCTATTGAATTTTTAAGAGTTTTTAAGATATTTGTAGAAGATTTTAAGGGGCATTTTGATTTTTTGAAGTTTTTTTTAAAAAGGATTTTCTTAGATTCTTGAGGGATTTTAAAGGAAATTTTAATGGGATTTTTAAAAGTAGTTTAAATGGATTTTTTGGATTGCTTTGTGATTTTAAACTTTTTTGGGTTTTTTAAAGAAAAATGTAAGGGATTTTCTAGGGGTTTTTAAGGGATTTTTGGGGGATTTTTTAAAAAAATTCTCAAAAATAACCCTAAATTTAGTGTAATAAGGGGGGCACCCTGCTTCCTCCCTATGGCCCCAAATTAAGGGTCGTTTTTGAAAAATTATTTTTAAAATCTAAAAATTTCCCCAAGAACATCCCTTAAAAGTTTCCTTTAAAAGCCCCCCCAAGAACATCCTTTAAAAGTTTCCTTTAAAAGCCCCCCAAAAATCCTTTAAAAATCCATTAAAAAAAACCAATCCATAGAAATCCCTTTTAAAAACTAAAAAAGGCTCAAAATTTTTGTTTTTAGCATCCCCAAAAAATCCATAAAAAATCCCTTTAAATTTTTCTTTAAAATTTCCAAAAAATCTTTCAAGAAATCTTTAAAAATCCCAAGAAGCTCTTTTTAAAATCCAAAGAAAATTCCTTTACAAGCCCCAAAAAAATTATTTAAAATTCCTTAAAAATTTTGACCATAATTTGGCTTTAATTTTTGTTTTGTTTCATGTTTTTCATTTTCTTAAAAAATAAATTTTTTATTTTTAAAATTATTTTTGAAAATTTAAAAATTAGTTTTTTCTTATATTTTTTAAACTTATTTTAAAACAATTTTTTTTAAAATCCAAAATTTTAGGTCTAAATTTGTTGCGACCAAATGAAACTTTTTTATGTTTAAAAATTAAAAACTACTAGCTTGACACATAAACTAAGCACACAGAGAGAGAGAGAGAGAGAGAGAGAGAGAGAGAGAGAGAGAGAGAAACATGTGTGTGTGTGTGTGTGTGTAATAAGACTACTAAGTGGAAAAACAATTGGGTGGTTGCCAATAAAAACTCACTCCAAGCACACACTTCATATGAGGAGAACACAGGGGAGGTAGAGTGTATAGATAAAGGTAAAAGTGGACCGATAGTGCACAAGCAAGGAGAGGCATATTGGCCAACTGGCCAACTATGTGTTCACCTCTCTATATTGAAATGCTCAAGTATCTTGCCAATGCACTCCTTTTAAGATATGTAGAGAAGTTTCTTGCTTCTGTCCTGAATAATCTTCATACCAAGAATGTGATTGGCATCACCCAAGTCCTTCATATTGAATGTCTCATGCACCTTTCTCTTCAAAGCATGTACATCATGAGTAGACTTCCTTGCAATCATCATATCATCCACGTATTACATCAAAATCATAAAGGCTGCCATCTAATGCCTTCTTAGTGTAGAGGCATTGATTTATCCCACTTATTCTATATCCTTAGGATCGCATAAAGGCATCAAACTTATGGTTTCACCCCCTAGGAGCTTGCTTCAGCCACTAAAGACTCTTCTGAAGCTTACATACCATGCATTCCTTGCCTTGCACAACAAACCCATGTGGCTGCTGCATATAGATGTCCTCATGAAGATCACCATGCAAAAATGTTGTCTTAACATGAATTTGGACAGGCTACATGTTCTCTCTAGCAACCAATGCAAGCATTGTACGAAGGGTAGTCATCTTCACCATTGGTGAAAGATCTTGTCAAAATCAATGCCCTTGTCCCCCTTAAAGCCCTTGGCTACCAACCTTGCCTTATACTTAGGGAATGCATCTACTGGAGACATCTTCAATTTATAAACCCATTTGCATGGCAATGTATGCTTGCCTTTGGGCAATTGTACCAACTCCCAAGTTGCATTTTTCATTAGAGAATCCTCTCTGATCACATAGCCTTCTCCCACTTACACTTGTCATCCCTAGACAAAGACTCACCACAATCTGTCAACATGGCATAGCCCAAGAGATGGAGTAAATCTTTATAGGAGTAATGAGACTCTCATAAATTATCTCACCACGGGCTCAATAGTAGCACATGGCTGTCACAATTGATTATCAATCGGACATTGCACACTTGGCTATGGTTCTCGACACCTCACGGTCTATGGGCTATCCATGCTCTCCATTACATGAAACATGCCTTGCATTTGGTGCATACGGTGGCTATCTATCCTCTTCAAACACCACTCTGTGTATGTCAACAATCTTTTCATGCTTCTTATGCATCTTGGTTGTGTACTATCTTTGTTGGTTTTGGATCCCATAATTGGTATCTCATCTATCCTGTAGCACCATATCCAAGGAATATGCATTTCTTGGATTTAGGACTAAGCTTGCTCTGCTTGTCCTTATTTATATGCACATAAGCCTCGCTTTGTGTTGCATATTTCTATGAATGCGTAGAGACAATACTTCATCTCATTTGTATTTATCCTTCATGTAGAATGTTTAGTTATGTACCACTCCTAACCTGCTAGATTCTTAGTTCTTACTCTCTAATCTTAGCTCTTACTTTTGTTGCTAAACATTGTTTTCATTTTGTTACTATTGTTGAGTACCTTCAAGTGTAGAGTAGTCTCTCAGGCTATAGCCTCTAACTAAGTATTGAGATCTTCAAGATCCACATGAACATGTTTAACTATAGCTAGAAGTAGTTGCAATTCTTATTTGTTATGGCAAAACAAAAGAGGGGTAATACAATTAGAGAAGTTGGCTTGGAATAATGAATGGGTTAGCCTCACTAGCTATATTTTCTTTGTGGAAATCATGCTTTTGTCCTAAAGATAAACTCTTTTGAAGTTTTCCTTGTTTATTGTAACATTTTAATTTACAATTCATGACTATGGCTACTTCCTTAATCATTTTAATTGTTGAACAGAGGATTACTCCTTGCCCTTTCTTTGTTAAGGTCTACAAGTCAAGCGCCTTCTACTAAAGTATGCTATTGGGAGTATATTGATGTTGTAACATCAATGGTTAATTTTATGATTTCTTGCTAGAAGTGGTTTTTTCTATTGTGGTATATGTCAAGGTGCTTGCCTTTATGCTTGCCCAACTCCTTATACTAGAATCTAATAGCTAATACCATTGCTATTAACCTTGATATGATATAGTGGCACTATCAACATGGTAGTCTTGGGTCAATGAGTATTTAACATGATTGCTCCCTTCTTCTTACTCTTTACCCTTGAATAATTTTCATTTATCAAGTCTAGCAATGTGTTTATGGTGTGCTCTTGATTGCGATAACAAGCACTTAGGACTTATGACACATGTAGTCTCACTCTCACAAAGCTTGATATATTGATGCATGTTTTGTGCATTGGATGGATGCAAGTAGTGTTCATTATGATGAAACATTGTACCTTCATTCTACAAAACCTTTCTCTAACCTTGCATATATACCTTTAATACGTAGTTTTTGTATGATTTCATAAATCTATGTCTCATGGGATACTCGCATCTACTTCCTATTGTACCCAATTCTCATTTACTAGAACCTATGTATGGGATACTTGGATTGCCACTTGTACGCAAGAGTGACTTTCCAGGTCCTAACACACATTGGTACATGCACAACCAAATGTGCTAAAAATGTTCCTAAGAAGTTTATTGTTCTTTATGAAGGTATGTTGCACACTCAACTTGACATTGATGTTCCAATACATGGTTTCACCTATACCAAAGACCAATGGATATAAACTCTATACTATGCATAGTGCTAGAATTGTTGTAATACATGAGTAAGTTGATCACACACATGTGTATTCATGTGATTTTAATCATATGCCTTGCAGGATAATAGACACACCTAGTGCGGCATGTTCTATAGAATTATTGGGGCTTTGTCTTATATACATTTTTGAAACTTCTATACATGTGTATTATCAAAGTGTGATACAATCACATATGATATAAATGTTCATAAGAAGTTAAGTAATCTTGGTATGACAATAGATGTTGATAAGGCATACGGTATCTTATCATCAACATTCTCCATTGGCCTTTCTACAAACTGATGAATGGGGATACGAAGTTAAGAGGCTGTGTGACAATTTACAAACATTAATGTCTTAGAAAGAGCTCATGTCATGGCCATAATTCTATTGTGGTTGACACTATATATGATCAAATTTTGGGCAAGAGGTTCACAGATATATACTTGAGGCATATACATGTCTTATTATCTGATGTTGAGTGCTAGACACACCTAACAAGGTATGCTCTAAAAGCATTAATGGAGACGAATACTATACTATTTATGATTTTCTTTTGTCAAGATGAAGTATATGAGAACTTTTATCTACTCATATTCTCAAGGTTACTTGGTTCACCTCCTCAAACCCACTCAACTGAAGGTCTTGGGTCTATATATAGGATGTATGGCTACAACCTTGACAAAATTGGCTCGTATGCAAGAAAGCATCACCCCTTCTTCCATCAACACATGCACTTGCTTTTTGGTGTATGCATTAACCAAGGACACCACTTCCTTTGCTTTTGCCTCTAGAGGTATCTTTTGGTTAAATACAATTGTTTTATGCCTTCTTGTTGCAAGGTTGTGAGTTGCAATAGAAATGATTATAGTTTTTTGCTGAGTGGAGGAGCTTTTCCTTGGTCCGAGTGGACAACTTTCAACTATAAAGATGGGATTGCTTTGTTGCAGAAACATCAAACTGTGTATTGGCTCGATCAACTTGACCTTGAGGATGCAAATCAAGCACAAGAGTTTGCCCTATAGGGAGAACAAATTCTTTGTTGTTTTTAAGCATTTCCTCCCAAACAACGCTCTACCTTCACTTTTGTGGCATTGCCCATACTCTTCTATTATGAATAGCTCTCCCTCACACACACACACCACTTTTTTTTTGGGTGAAACCATTGTCTTTATATTATGCACGCACACGTACGTGCGCACACACACACATTTTGTAAGTTGCTTTGCATTTCCTCGAACTTCATGGGCATCCATTCATAGGTGCTCGAGTAATCCTTCATTCTTCTTAACGATCGTTTGTGTTTGGAGGCTCTCTAAGGTGCAATCGAGTAGCTCCATGTGAACACTTCGATTGCCAACCGCCCCTCAGTAAGTCTGCTAAGGCCCGGTTCAGATAAGGCGGCAGCCAAGCTGCCGCCTTCCTGCCATGCAATCGCAGAGTGCCCCATGGCACTCTGCGTTCACAGCGGGCGGTGGAAATCCACCCCCCCCTTGCCACTTCATGGAAGGGTTGGGTTGATATTGTGCCGACCCCCCCCCTCGCCCAAAACGGATTCCAGGCTGCAGCATTTCCAAAAAAGGATTCCCAACGGATGTTTTTCCCAACGGCCTTTTTCCCAACGGCCACTTTCCACTTTCGAACGTTCATTTTCCAACGTCCCTCCCCCCAACACCCTTCAATTTCCTATAAATTAAAGGGTCTAGGGTGAGATTTTGTACCCTCTAGAATTTCTAGAGAACATAATAATAAGCTTCACAATTTCCATTCTCCAAGGTGCTTTTACATGCACTTCAATCATGCTTTCTTTTTATCCACCCATTTACCTTTCTTTTAATGTTTTTGTGGTACACTTGCCATGCCTTTGACATTGTGTGCTTTTGTTTTTCTTTTAGGGGTGTGCGAAAAGGGCGGGAGGCAACGTGAAGCGAGCGCATAAGGTGACCCCTCACAAACCGCATTTCCATTATCATGACTAATGTTTGTGTTTTTATTTTATGTGGTGCTAATATTCTCTTCGTGTTTGATGTAGGTACTATGGATTCCAACACGAGCCATGAATTTGATTCATCGCAACAACGAGGCGACGATGATCCTATTTTCTCCCAAACTTCTCTCCCGCACTCTAATTTCTATTCATTTCCCCCTCCTCCTTTTCATGTGCCACCTCCTGGCTTCCAAGCCATGCTCAATTCTCCTTCCTTTTCTCCAAACTCTCCCTTCATGTTTCGCCCCCCCATTCACCTATGGTAGCGCAACCTCCTAATCGATCATCCCCCCTAGGTATCCCAAACATGGGTTCCATTCCCAATTCCCTAGGAAGCCAACCATCACCCAACTCACTCAATAACCCCCCTTTATCTTCTCAACCAAAGCGAGTTCGTGGCATGAGGAAGGAGCCTAGCGATGAGGAGATTGTGTTAGAGACCCAACCTGCGCCAAAGAAACCCAGGACCTCCAAAAAGAAGGTGGTGGTGGACTTGGGGGAAGATGACGACAACGACAATAAGAAAAGCAAGTGGCAAGACTTTTGGGTTGACCAACTCATTCATGTCAGGGGGGCATGAGTGAGGAGTTCAACAATCCTGGGAAACAAGGGGTCAACTTGTGGGCAAAGGTGGCCACAAAGCTAGCCGGCATTTACCCTGATTTCAATAAGGATAGTGAAAGTTGTCGCAAGAAGTGGCAAGCGGTGCTAGCAAAATATAGAGTGGACAAAGCTCACAACTCGGTATCTGGCAATGACAGGAGGCACACATGTAAATGGTTCGATGTGGTGGATGAGTATTACCACGATAGAGCCACGGTCACTCCTCTTAGCCACGCTTCTTCATCAACAATGGATGATGCTACTTTCCCCGGCGGTGACAAGGATGAAGTAACTATAGCACTAGATGACGAGAAGCCACAAGCACCCATGTCCTCAAGTCGTCGAGTGACTCCCAAGTATGAGGAATCTTTGGCCACAATGGCCGATACTGGGAAACATCTATTGGACCATCTCAAGGAGACCTCTAGCCAAAATGTTGCCTTGGAGAGGGAGCGACTGAAGATATTGGCAGGATTGCATGCCACAATGAGTGAATTCCTTAAGGAAGGAAGGGGGGGCAACAAGTAGCCTTGGCGGAGGAAATTCTTGTTATTATTATTGTATGAGTTTATAAAGTTTGGGATCTCGACGTTGCTTTGTTCCTATGCGTTGTATGGATTTATGAATGTTTCTAAGCTCCTAAGAAGCATGTTAAGCTGAGAATTTAATATGTATCAACTTGTTTTGGATTTGCAGGTGACAATGGGCATGTCCAAAGACATTGCACTCTATTGTGCGTGGTTGTGTTCTATAGCGATCTATGAATTGCTTAAAGAACCAAGCATGCACAATGATGAGTGCATAGTGTAGACTTGGTTGCATGTTACCGAATGCATGGCACGATCTGTGAGGTTGAGGAAGATTGCGAACCGTAGGAGGGGTCATGAACACAGACAAGCGTGGGCATATCCACGGCCTCAAGGCTTTGTAAAATGCTATCTCCTAAGTGCTTATAGTGCTACCATGTTCAAGCGGCGTCTTAGGGTTAGCAAAGAAACCTTTCATTACCTTTGTGGGAGTCTAGCACCATTCATGCAAAAGAAAACCACAAACTTTCGTGCGCCTGTGTCTATTCAAGATAGGGTAGCCATTGCTCTAAGCAGACTTGCTACAGGAGATGGACTACTGGGCCTTGGTGACACCTATGGTTGCGCTAAGAGCACATGTTGTGAAATAATCCTTGCATTTTCCAAGGCAATTGTGAAATCGGGTCTCCGGAATATGTACATAAGATGGCCTTCAAGATCTCGGCTAGCAACTTTAGCACGAGAGTTTGAGGCACTTAGGGGAATTCCCTACGTCGTTGGTGCGATAGATGGTTCTCACATCCCCATCATTGCACCCGTGACAACCATGTTGACTACTTCAATCGGAAAGGGTTCCACTCTATTTTGCTACAACTAACTGTAGCCGCCAATTGCTCAGTATGGAATTATGATGTCGGTTGGGCCGGATCAGCGCATGACTCCTTGAACTTCTCCAGAAGTGATATAGGGCAAGCATGTGCAAGGGGCGAGCTGGGTAACTATTGTTTGGTTGGCGACTGTGCTTACCCCGCACGGCCATACATGTTAGTGCCTTTCAAAGGATGCAAGGAAGGGTTGACACGTCTAAAGTACCATTGGAATTTCATTCAATCGAGCACAAGGATGCCAGTTGAGAGAGCGTTTGGTATGCTCAAGGCAAGGTTTCGCATCTTGCTAAAAAGATGTGACATGAATCTACGTCATGTCCCAGATCTTGTTGCGGCTTGTCTTGTGCTACACAACATTTGTATCCAACATGGAGAGTCTTTTGATATGGAGTGGGTACGTGAGGCGGAAGCAGAATTGGCAGCATGCTCTGGACGTGTAGAAGAGGATCGAAGAGCAATAGCTACCTCCATGAGGGAGCTTCAAGCAATACGTGAAGTTGACATAGAGGATGCAATGGAGCGCGCTCAAGGAGGCAATGAAGGGGGTGCGAGTGACCTTGGAGTTGGCTCGGAGCGGCGAGATAGTCTTGCCCGAACAATGTATAGAGAGCAAGCAAGGATGAATGTCCTACAAGTTTTTGGAAGGGCGGCTTTAGAGGAGCTGGACTCACCTACCAACTCCGATTAAGCCTTTGTAATACAAGTCTTTTGTCTGGCTTATTGTGGTTTGTAGTGTGGCTTCTTTATTTTTGTAGTTACACTATGCTTTGTGGACATAATATAGCTTTGTTCTATGGTTTTTGGTATGGTGTTTACTCTTTCTTCCGCCGTCCCCCAGTGTTCACAGTGGGCGGCGGAAGAAGTCAGGCTCCCTTTTACTTCCCCCTCCCTATGTGAACACTTGGACGGCGGAAGTGTGCATTTTGTAAGAGTTCCACCTGGAAAAGTGTGTTTGAGAGTATGTTTTCCGCCGCTCCAATGTGAACCCGCCCTAAGTACTCGAATTTGCAACATGGTGGCCAATAGGCAACTACAAACCTGCAGAGACCGTCTGCCCCAAGAGAGAGCATCTGTATTTGCAAAGCAGGCACAGCGATGGAGATGCCCCCGCTTGCTACTCAGGAAGAGATGCGCGAGGCTCGCATCCCCCTGCGCTTCGGAGACCAATGCGCGAGCCTCCTCATCCCCCTCAACAAATGCCGCGTCCAGGAGTTCTACCTCCCTTGGAAATGCGTCGACGAACGACATTCCTATGAGCGCTGCGAATATTACCTCTTCCTGCACCGCGTCAAGAAGATGGAGGCCATCCGTGACGCCCAGCAAGGCTTGCCTGCTCGTGCCTCTGCTCCTTGATCCCAATTGCCCAAGGTACGCTTCCTGCGCCCCATGGGCGGTTTTGTTTTCTAGTGCAAGGGGCTGTTTTCTGGAAGGAGACCAGAATTTGGGTTCGCCCAAGTTCATGCCATGTCTGTCAGAATTTGTACTAATCTTCATATCAAGATCGAGCGGTATTCAGTTCAATTCTCTTGGATGAATGCCTTTGTCAGAATTTGTTACTATCTTCAAATTGTGCCGGTGCCAACCTGTATGCTGAATCTACCACGAACCTGCTTGCTGAAAAGGTTGATGCATGCTTACCTCTAAGGATGTAGTGTAGTGCAAGAGAGGAACACGCACCAGCCGAGTAGTATATGTACCTAGTGTTGGACAGGTCACTCCCCCCACTGTAGGGGCCAGGCAACAAAAAATTTAGACGTGTAAGACAATGCCAGGTACCTTCACCAATCCCTAAGTCCATGCCGAACTGCACAGCATAACATATTCTGGCTCATGACAGTATTTCTTGATGTTGCCATTACTACTGAAATGCCGTCTAGTGATGCCTTACATTGTCCCTCACAAGGTCTTTGTGGTCCCCTTCGTTTATTGTTTCAAGATGCATGGTTGCCATGAAGTCCCAACATCTGTACACACAACGGACTTGGCTTTCAGACCAGGTTGGGAAAGATTGAAGGACATTATGTAATGTCCTATGTATGAATCCATGGTTAATCTAACCCAGGATAGACTAGGATTGCTGTTTGCTAGTTGTGTAGCCATGTCACCACAAGACCTCCTCCAAAACTTGGATATCTACTTCCTAATGTAGCTCATTGAGTTGTTGTGTGCACCTCTTCAATATAGTGTGTGCTTCTTTAGCTTCTTTCAATATAGAGAGTTTGGATGACACGCTCTCATGCCTCCTTATATCAGGTAGCAAGCTCCCAGAGTAGTTAACTTGCTTCTATGGTGAAGGAGACAGAGAGCTTTGTAAACTTCAAGCTCTTCATTCACAGTTAGCAACCAGCTTCCCTCAGCTGCATGGTTGACCAGCTTCAGCAAGCAATCAGGTGGTGACAATGAGAAGGGCTGTAACATGCGAGTGGTAGGAACGCAGCAAGACCTTTAAACCATATGCGAGTATATAATGCAATCCACAAAAGAAGGGAGAGAGTTGAGATCAAATAGGGAGAGAGATGAGAGACAACACCAGATTGGGTCCTTGATATACACCACTGAGGACCCCTCCTGCGAGCATGACTGGTTCCTTCATTCATTTGGAGAACTGAGTACTGTGCATAACTGTGAACACACAGAAAAAGGCGAGCCAATTGTAAGGCTGCGAAGATCCAATGGAGGCAAGACTCTTGCCGTAACTGTGAAAAAACTAAAGCTGTCCTGTAGCCACTATGCAATGGAAATAAGCTGAGGAAGAAGCGCTTTGCTGGCTGGAGAGAGGATGGCTTTTGCTGCCCATGAACTGAGTGAACTGCTGCAATGCTGAGGACTGAAGCTGTGTAGATGCCTTGCTGTTAATATTACCTTCTTCAGGTGACAGTAGAGAGTGAGGGCCTCTATTGTGGGTGTGCCCGCTCAGAGGAAGGATAGGATCTGCCATTTTTTCTGCCTTGCCTTCTCTTGCACAGCAGCCACCAGACAGCTTCCGAAACAGCCCCATATAGGATCAATGTGCAGACAGCCTCTGAAACAGTTCACTCTCTGTCTGCACATTGATCCTACTGCTGTTCCTGTTACTTTCCAGCTCCTGACATCAGCCTCTTCTCCAGGATCCTCATCTTACCTTGCCTTCACTTCTTGGGAAGACTTGTGGATGCACTTGAGAGGTTCTCAGCTTGCTGTCTGCAGCATACAGTCCTGAGTTGTCAGCCTCCTTCGAGCCCCTGCTTTGCTCTCCAGGAGTTCTTGCTGTTGGACTGTTTGATGCCTTCATCTGACATTAGTTTCTCTTTCTTTCTGGAGATTTATTCAGATTTACTGCCCGTTTATGGGGCTGGATATACAGCAGTTTGTTTAGGCCTCTTTGTGTATATTGTTATCTTTATTTGGTGCTCCCTCTACTGCTTCTGCTCTGTTTCTTTTCATGGTATCAGAACACCAGGTTGCCTTTGATTGAAGCAAAGGAGGGATCGTCCAAAAGAGGGAAGCACCATTTAATGTCCTTAAAATAAGGAGCCTTAAACCACTCTCTTGTATCTGCATACAATTAATTCATCTTCCAACAATTAAAACATTAATCGCTAGTGCTTGGTGTGCTTTTTGCGCCTGTAGTCTTGCCAGCCCTTTTTGCGAATACACTTTCTTGCGCGCCATTACTTGGTTGATTCGTCAACCTTGTTTAACTGAATACTCAACAAACTCTTTTACCCAAGACCGACCTATTCTTGACTTTCCTTGGGTTGACTAAAGTCAAACTCCTTTGACCGAAGTCAAAAGTCAATCTTTCTTGACCAAAGTCAAGACTTGAGCTTGGTTGACCAAAGCCAACCCTTGTTTGACCAAAGTCAAACCTTTTACACTTTGTCAACCAAAGATAACAAAGTCAAACTAATGCAAAATAAAAATTCTTTTTTAAAATTTCTTTGGAATATCATCATATTTGTGACAAAACCAATTGACTTGTGTTAGTTGATTTTCGCTCGGTTGCGCAACAAAAATGTCCAAGGCTAGTCGCATCTGCTTGAGAAGGATAACATTGTCTCGCACACATTACGCTGTGTCGTCTGCATACTCCGAGTTGAGAAGCTCTGCAACATCCCGAATAGGTATGCAAGCTCCTTGTAACCCTGTGGCATGAGCACGGAGAAAGTAGACCATCACCTCCACAAAGAACATGAACAAGTAGCGGGTCTTGTTTGACTGATTGCTCCAAGTTGAAACGCTCCTGCCTATGATGACCTTGTTGGTAGAGCTCCTATAGAGAGCTGATGCCCCCCTTGATCTACTGCCTTGGGAAGCCGAGATGCTGCAATGTGCTCGCCAGGAAGGATCTTATCTATTGTAGGCCTTCTTGAAGTTGAGAAGGAGGACTGCGAGGTGCTACCCGTTGTAGACACGGTCGTGGCAGAGGCCTGGTCATGCAGGGTAGCCCCTACAGAGGAGTTACCCCCCCCCCCCCAAACAAAAAAAAAAAAAACCTTGCCGCCTCCCGTTCCCTCCGCCCCCTCCCCCATGTTGGCACTGCAGCACCTCAGAGCTCACAGCAACCAGTCACCCCGTTTCTCAGTGCCTCATAGTCAATGACACCATGAGAACCTTAATGCAAGCTCTAGGAAGGGGGCGGGCAACCCACCTAACAATACAAATGCCAGAAGAGATCAAAACTCGTAAAGAAGCCATTCGATTGCCGTATCCAAATTGCTCATCAAGTTCCTTTGTGAGGGAGACCCAATCTCGCATATAGAATGATTTGAACAAATTTGTGACACATATGGAGAAGTCGGTGATTTCGACAAGGTAAATGCCTATGGGTTAAGCCTTGAAGGAAAGGTAGGTCAATGGTAAAGAGCATTGAAACCTGAGGAAAAAGTAAATTAGACCCCCACGTTGGCACTGCAGCACCTCAGAGCTCACAGCAACCAGTCACCCCGTTTCTCAGTGCCTCATAGTCAAACACTTTGGGTTCTTCCCACTTTCAACGGGAAGATCGTCCATTGGTGCTCCTCTTCTTTCATGTGTTTGGACACAGTTCTTTGGTGTCGGGTCGAGCTTTGTGGGTTGGCCTCGACATGGAGGGTTCCAGGGTAGGGATCCTCAATGCTATGTACCTATAGATATGTGGATGAGAGCTACCTGCTAGCGGACCATTGTTGATCCCTTGCCAGAGATGAATTCTGGGATTACTGGAGGCGACTTCAACAACCTAGAGACTCAAGAGAACGAACAAAGTCGGGGTCCCCACTTCGAGGGCATCGCCCGCGGGGAGCAGACCACATGGGAGACCTCCACCATGGGAGGTAGAGATAATTGGGGAGAGGCCGCCTTCCGACATTAGCCAGGCAGCCTGGATTTCTCCTGGGGCTTTCAGCAGGAGGGTGGGAGACTACTCAATTGTTGGCCCGGTTATACATCAATGATGGGTTCCCTGCAAAGGGGGACATTTAGGGATCATGGCTGGGATGACTCTTTCAAATCATGCCCCGACACTTCTAGTTCTGGATGAAGTTACACACATCTTAGCACGTGGTCATGGTGCATACTAGATTCCATTTATACGGAAGAGGAGATGAGCAAGCACACCATCGGCCTTTGGTCACGGAGCTAGAACATGCAAGAGGATATTTCAGAGTAGGTGGCATAGACTTTGACGCAGTCCAATCAAATATGTTTAGAGGCAGCCTTGAAGGCCAGATAGGAGTTGTGGCGCAAGAGTGAGGTCTTCGCAAAGATATAGCCTCCATCTAGCGTTTGCAACAGTCTTCACCTTGGGCAAAGGAGATCACGCACATGAGGTCAGAGTCATGGTTGTCACGGTACGAAAACACGATACCGTACGGGAATTTTTGGTACGATATGAAATTTTTGGATACCGTACGATAAAATACGGTTTTTATTTTTTACACTTACAAGCTATGTGTTGGGGTAAAGGCGTTATGCCCACCCTTATAGTGTGTACAAGTCCATAAGTTATAGTACATAGTACACTTAGTACTTTTAATGTACTAAGTGCACTATGTGTACTAGTGCAATATACATGTGTGATAGGGGAGTCACACACTCATGCCTTATGAGTTGACTTATCCCCACAACTCTCTCTCTCTCTCTCTCTCTCTCCCTTGTTGTTTCTCTGTGTATGTCTCCCACACATGAATTAACCTAACCCTAATTCTTCCTTCTCCCACACAACTGGTATCAGAGCCATCAACACTGATTTAAGTGGAGCCCTTTTGCCGAAATGCCTTGGGGTGCATGAAGCTGTGGAGGATCCATCTAGGGTTAGTTCTGTTCGATCTCACAGAAAGCCATTGAGGATGGACATAACACCAAGCCCCCAAGCTGAGCAGCCGTTGATCGTTATTAACAAGGCGAAGTCGACGGCGAAGGCTACTAGGCGAGCGAAGAAGCGTCGGCTGGCTGGGCGTCAACACAACAGCTAGGCGAGCGAATAGGCGGAGACAGCGTAGGCGACGTAGCACCACTAGGCGAAGGCAGGCGAGCGAAGAAGCGTGAGCGAAGGCGGGCGTTGAATCTTTCGCAGCCAGGCGAAGGCGAATACGTGGCAAAGGGTAGCGAGGAGGCCTACGAGAACCTTAAGTGTACTATGTACTCCTTTACCTACCATAAGGCTGCGAAGTGCAGGCGAAGGCGACGCCGGTGACGAGTTGGGTTTTCTGCCCGGCTGGAGCCCGCGTGAGTTCCACGCTCACCCATAACACGTAAAAGCAGCGCCATTCAACTGTCAGCGCTGAGCAGCAGACGCCCCTTCACGTCACCTTCTCCTCTACGTCAAACATCATCAACATCAGCAAGTTTCGCCCCCCTCACCTGCACAGAACAGAAGCAGCAATCATCAACCCCTCTTTTTCTGCAACAACAAAAACCCGCTGCAAATCAGAGAAAAATCAGAAAATTACAAGGTATTTTCCTCAATTTTTTTTTTGGGATTTGCAATTGAGCAAGTACAATCAACAATTGAGCAGATACAGGTGTCGAATTGCTCAATTTTGAGCAAAATTGGCAAAATTGGGTGACATTGGTCACAATCAGGATCAATTTGCAGGAAATTGTCCACAATCAGGATCAATTTGCAGGAAATTGGATGTTGAAATTTGGGGCTTTTGATGTAATTGTGCAATTAAGCACTCATACATGCTGTATGATGTGAGAAATCGCACATTTGGGCAAAATTGCAGCAAATTGCAGTGCAAATCAAGGGGCTTTTGTGCCGATTGGGTTGATTTGCATGCAGGCAATCGCATTTGATGCTGTGGATAATGTGTTGATGCCTTACAAGCACTCAATGTGCCTGTAAATCAAGGGGCTTTCATTATTTGGATGTATATGTGGCCAGGGGGAAGCACCGTGAAGACTTTGGATGCCTTCATGTGCGTCAATGTACCATGTATGATCAGCAATTGATCTTAAATCAAGGGGCTTTTCAAGATTTTATGCTTGTTGAGCTTGGCAAAGCAGCAGGCAAGACATTTATGCCTTGAATCCTCAAAAATCAGCTTGCAGTCAAGGGGCTTTTGCCCAATTTCTGTTCAGGACTGTTGTATGCAGTGTACAGGACTGTAAAAGTCTGATTTTCACTCATTTGGACAGCCAGGAGAGCATTTATTGCTATTGTACCTGCTGGTACAGATTTGGCACAGCTTTGTGCAAGTTTTGGCATGGCTGCACACTGTTTTGAGTGACCAAAAGGTTCAATTTCAGCTGCTGTACTTGCCGGTACAGGTTTGGTACATCATTGGTGAGCACTTGGTAGTGTTATATACAGTACTTTGGAAGGGCATCAGAGCACATTTAAGGTGCTGTCCAAAATCTGCAGCAACCAGATTTTGTTGATTTCATCACATAAAGTGGGAGAAAAGTTGCATTCTTGCTTCCGCAGTGGGAGATAAAGCTTGGGAGAACAACAGTGAGCACTTTGTGTGCTTTTGGTGCAGTGTTTGCACATTTTGCAGGGAGTCAGGCATTGACAGGTTGCATTTTGCTATGGCAACCACAGGTGAGAGCTCTTCATTGCTTCACATCAAGAAGCTTGAAGGCTCGCATAATTATGATATTTGGCAAACCCAGTGCTACAATGTGTTGCTCCAGAAAAAGCAGCACAAGCCTATCAAAGAAAGGGGTGTAATGCCCGCTTCTCTTACTGCTGAAGAGTGGGAAGATATGGATGAGCTGGCAAGATCTACTATCATGTTGTCTGTGTCAGACTCATTACTTTTCAGCATTCGTGAAGAGAAGACAGCTTGGGGAATGTGGCAGAGATTGCAGGACTTGTATGCCCAGCAAAGTGCCTCAAGCAAAGTGTATTGGTTGAAGAAACTCATAGGTCTTCAGATGAAGGAAGGGGCATCTATGACAGCCCATCTCAATGAGTTTAATGGTATTGTCAGCCAAGTTATAAATCCAAAGTTGGCAATGGACGATGAGTTCAAAGCCACTTTTCTGTTATGCACTTTGCCAGAGAGTTGGGATACATTCAGGACAGCCACTAGCAATTCGCATGCTATGCTGTCATATGCAGATGTTGAGGGTGCTCTTCTTCAAGAAGAGATGAACAGGAAAAACAACTCTGTTGGAAAGTCCAATGCAATGAATGCACGTGGGAGATCCCAGCAAAGGGGAAAAAGCCAAGAAAGGGGAAGGAGCAAGTCTCGCTCCAAAAAGGATTTGGAATGCCATTATTGTGGCAAGAAGGGACACATTAAAAAGCAATGCTACAAATGGAAAAATGATCAAAAAGAAAAGGGAAAAGGCAAAGACAAAGAGAAAGATGAAGCCAAAGATGTAAAGCCAAAGGGCAAAAGTGGAGTCAAGATTGAAGAAATCAATGTGTCACATGCAGGTGACAGTGAGGATGAGGTCCTATTTACGTCTTCACTTGATGCCCATTCACTTCTTACAGGTGGTCATGGTATGCACTCATGGATCATTGATTCAGGTGCCTCCTTTCATGTCACAGGTTGCAGAGACTTGTTTGTCAGGTATACTGCTGGCAATGAAGGAGTGGTTTATTTGGGTGATAACCATGCATGCAAGATTCTTGGCAGAGGTGATGTGAGGCTTGTGTTTTTAGATGGCTCACAGCTTATGCTCCATGATGTCAGGCATGTGCCTGAGATCAAGAAGAATCTGCTTTCTACTGGACAGCTTGATGATGCTGATTATGTTACCACATTTGGTCGTGGAAAGTGGAAGATTAGTAAGGGCTCACTGGTTGTTGCCAGAGGCTCTAAGGTGGACACTCTTTATTTCATGCATGCAGGTGTTTGTCACCATGCTAATGTAAATGCAACCGAGCTGCCGGAAATTTCTATGTGGCATAGCCGGTTGGGACACATGAGTGTCAAGGGAATGGAGCAATTGTCTCGTTTGGGTTACTTGCCTTCTCTAAAGTTTTCAAGTTTTCAGTTTTGTGAGCATTGTATATATGGTAGGCAACTACAATGCCCCCACAAGAAAGCTCTTGGACAGAAAGATGCTCAGTTAGAGCTTGTGCATACAGATGTATGTGAGATGCCTCAGCTTTCTCTGGGAGGGGCAAAATACTTTGTGTCTTTTATTGATGATGCCACACGCAAGGTGTGGGTTTATCCTCTTCGTTTGAAGAGTGATACATTCTCAGTGTTTGTGAAGTTTGTTGCTCTTGTTGAGAATCAAACTGGCAAAACACTGAAAGCTTTGTGTTCCGACAATGGTGGAGAGTATATGTCCAAACAGTTTCAGGACTTTTGTGATGCTAAAGGCATCAAAAGGGAGCTCTCTACTCCTTATGATCCTCCACAAAACGGGACAGCAGAGAGGATGAACAGGACCATACAGGAGAAGGTCCGTTCTATGTTGTCACATGCTGCATTACCTCATGGTTTTTGGGCTGAAGCTGTTATGACAGCCGTTCACCTTATAAACAGGTCACCTAACACGAGGCTTGGTGGGAAAGTGCCAGAGGAAGTATGGACAGGGAAGCCTCCGTCATACAAGCACTTGAGAGTGTTTGGTTGCGTTGCGTACGTGCACATACGCAGGGAAATGCGCACCAAACTTGATCCTAAGTCTCACAAATGCATATTCCTAGGATATGGTGACAGAGGTGAAATGGGGTATAGACTTTGGGATCCCATGAATAGAAAGATCATACGCAGCAATGATGTCATTTTTGATGAAACATGCATGTATAAGGAGCCTGCAAGGCAACAGGAGCCTGGCAGAGTCATCTTTGATGATGATGGACATCATGGACAACAACAAAGGGCTGTAAATCAGCCATTACAGCAGGAAAACCAGCCCTTAAATGGTGCTGAAAATGGTCCAAATGGACAGCCAGAGATGGCAGAAGATATCCCTATGGATATACCACAGTTAGAGGAGATACCGGGCATTATATTTCAGCCTTATGGCATGGAACAGGAGCCACCAATGGGTGATATGCAGGCTGGACAGCAACTGCAAATGATGGTCATTGGGTACGGAGGTCCACTAGACCCTCCAGAGCCCCTGACAGGTTTGTTCCAGGGGTTGACTACTTGATGCTCACTGACTGTGGGGAGCCCTCATGTTATAAAGAGGCTTTACAGAGGGCAGACAAAGCTCTATGGGAGCGTGCCATGAAGTCAGAGATGGATTTTCTGCATAAAAATGGAACTTGGAAGTTGGTGCATTTGCCTGCAGGCAAGAAGGTTTTGCCATGCAAATGGGTTTACAGGCTCAAAGTTGCACCTGATGCAAAGCCAAGATACAAAGCCAGGTTAGTGGCTAAGGGCTTCAAGCAGGAATATGGTGTGGACTTTGATGAGATCTTCTCTCCAGTGGTCAAAATGACCACACTTAGAGCTGTGTTAGCTTTGGTTGCACATGATGATCTGGACTTGATTCAGATGGATGTGAAGACTGCTTTTCTTCACGGTGATCTCCATGAGGAGATACATATGCAGCAGCCAGAGGGTTATGCAGTGAGTGGAAAGGAGAAGCTTGTATGCAAGCTGAAAAAGAGTCTTTATGGGCTCAAACAGGCACCAAGGGAATGGTATCACAAATTTGATACATTCATGAAATCTCAGAAATTCAGGAGAAGTGACATAGATCACTGCTTGTACACCAAGAAAGCTTTGGATGGCAGTCTATTGATCCTCATCTTGTATGTTGATGATATGTTGATTGCCGGGAAATCTCGTAAGGAGATGGATGCTTTGAAGAAGAGGCTGCATGAAACCTTTGATATGAAGGATTTGGGTGATGCAAATCACATCTTGGGTATGCGGATACTTCGGGACAGAAATCAGCATGTGTTGTATTTGTCTCAGAAGGAATACATTGGCAAAGTCTTGCAGAGGTTCAATATGGACGGGGGGAAGAAGACTAGTACTCCTTTGCCTCCATATGTGAAACTCAGTGCTATGGACAGCCCACAGTCAGATAGAGACAGGGCTGATATGGCCAAGATTCCGTATGCTTCAGCTTGTGGCAGTCTCATGTATGCCATGGTTGCTACTAGGCCGGACATTGCATTTGCAGTGGGAGTGGTTTCTAGATACATGGCCAACCCTGGCAAGAAGCATTGGGAAGCAGTGAAAGGTGTCATGAGATACCTGAAGGGCACACAGGATATGTGCATTTGCTTTGGCAAACAGGATGCATTAGTGCATGGTTACACGGATTCGGATTATGCCGGTCATCCAGATAACCGGAAGTCTACTACCGGTTATGTGTTTACATTCACAGGAGGTGCTGTGTCATGGATATCCAGGATGCAGAAGTGCACAGCCTTATCTACTACAGAGGCCGAGTATATTGCAGCCACAGAGGCTTGCAAGGAGGCATTATGGCTATCTCGGTTAGTGGTTGATTTGGGTTATACAGGGGATATTCCATTGTTGCATTGTGACAGTTAGAGTGCCATTCAGTTGGCAAAGAACCCTGTTTTTCATGCAAAGACGAAGCATGTGGATGTGAAGTATCACTTCATCAGAGAGGTGATAGAGAACAAGCAAATTCAGCTTGTTAAGATTCACACGGATGACAACCCGGCTGATCTGTTGACAAAGAGTTTGCCTCCGGAGCGGTTTGCTCATTGTAGACACTTGATGGGCATTGGATGAGGCCAGTTTCAGCCTTGATATGGCCTTGTATATTATCATGTACATGCTGATTTTTCTTTTCCTTTACTTAAGGGCACTTTGCCTTTAAGTGGGAGGTTGTTGGGGTAAAGGCGTTATGCCCACCCTTATAGTGTGTACAAGCCCATAAGTTATAGTACATAGTACACTTAGTACTTTTAATGTACTAAGTGCACTATGTGTACTAGTGCAATATACATGTGTGATAGGGGAGTCACACACTCATGCCTTATGAGTTGACTTATCCCCACAACTCTCTCTCTCTCTCTCTCTCTCCCTTGTTGTTTCTCTGTGTATGTCTCCCACACATGAATTAACCTAACCCTAATTCTTCCTTCTCCCACACACTATGGAGCTTCAAGCTTGAATGTGAGGGAAGGTTGGGAGGGGAGGAGTCTACAGTGCTTGAGAAACCAGTACATGGATATGTGTCTCTCCCGATTGGATCTCCCGATTGTCTCCAAAAAAGAACCTGGATGGGTAATGCAATACCAAAGGTCTCCCAGTGTAGCGTTTATGACTAAGGGACCGTCCTTGCACAAATACGAGGAGTGCATCTAGGGTGATAAGTTTAGGGACTCCTCTCTAGATCAAAATGGCCATGTCCAAATGTTCTCCCTCGTGCATAACTTGAGAATCTAATTGTCTAGCCTACCTATACGAGGGACCCCCAAGTGATGTAGCAAGATTCTCTCATCCTACCAATCAAGTGTACACTACCAGTCTACCTCGCCAGATTTTTTAGGTCTCTCCACAACCCCATATGGAATACTGAGTGGACACGAAAGTTGCGAAGTATTGCGAGCATTTGGGATCTTCGTAAAGCAAGGTTTCTATTTTTTTTTTAGCATTTGGAATTTTTTTTTCAAGGGAAAAAAATTTTGGAAAAAAAAAACCCCCCCACCAACTCGTACCGTACGAATTCGTACGGTATTGTACCGTACGACTCGTACGTACGAACCTGTTCGTACGCGTACGAGAAACAACTATGGTCAGAGTTCACCTTCCATGCTTCTAGGTCCTTCTAGGCTAGGAAGGGGGATCGCATGAGCAAAGAGTTCTTTAGGACACGTGGGTCCAGAGCAACCAAGGAGTAGATTCATAGGATGGCAACCTTTGTGCAGGGCTGGGAGAGGTGATGGGGATCATGACAGAGTACTAAAGAGAGCTCTTTCAACAAGAATACCTTCCTCTCCATGCTGCAAGGTGCCAAAAACAGGTTTGAAGCCATATCTCGAAAGTGGTGTCACCCTGGATGAGAGAGCCTCTAGTTGCATCTTTTACAGAGCAGAACTCCTAGGCACCTTCACAGCGAAGACGAACAAAAGCTTGGGGAAGATGGTCTTTCCTAAGCCTTCTTTCTCACCTTCTAGGATTAGAGATACACCACCCACACTTGGCAAACTTTCAGCATATCTTCAGTGCCGACAAGATGCCTAATAATCTTTCAGTAGGACTTATATGTCTCCTTCCCAAGACAGGATCCGCCAGTGGCGACCCATGACCCTTCTTCCATTGCCTATAAGGCTCTGGCCAAAATGATTAGTGCTCGGGTGCGGCCTCTTTTACCCGACATCATCCAAGACATGCAAACAAGCTTTGTTCACAATCAGAGCATCCAGAACAATGTCTTCACCTTCTCAAAGGCAACAAAGTGGGGAGCTTTGCCTTTTGCCTCCTCATTCTCATTTCCTTTCTTGCTTTGCTTTTTCTTCTTTTTGTGCGCAACTTTTATCCACCCTCCCTCATCATCTGGTGGAACTGTCGCCTGGGCATGGATCCTTGACTTGCCCTAGAGAGTGGCTTTGAACAAGGGGGTGGTGACGCCCTGCTGAGACAAGGGCAAACCCGGGCGTGGTGCACAAAACCGGAGCGCCGAGATACTAGTTGGGCTGCCCCGTCACCACAACCCTCTGAGACACGATCCCCACATCTGTCTCTACCTCGAGCAAATTCGTGATCAAAGACGGGTCATACACCACAATGCAAACTTGTGGAACACCTGCGCTGGCCACTGCCTCTACAAAGGTATTTTGCATGACCCAACTAGAGTGAGCGCCAAAATCCGAGACATTGGGCCCTAGCTATGTTGCGAGTCCTAGGAATAGAAGTGTCACTGGAAAGCGGGGAATGTGAAACTGGGTGTTGAAGTCTAAAGCTTGAAAACCCTGGTACCACTGTACGAAGGAGAAGATCTTCCCATCCACCACGATGGGAGAGTGGGACACCAAATTACTTGCACCCTCGGCAAAGGAGAGTTTGAGCATGAAGATGCCTTGATCCATGGGGGCCACCTTAGCAATGAGGCTTTCCTCTAGGCATAGGTTGGCTTGGAGCCAGTCCTTGATCTTTGCCCGTGAAGCAGAGAAGCCAACCACTCGGCCATAGATTGCAAAGCGGGAGTAATTAGCAGCTAACTCTTTCACCGCCGCTATTTGGTGCTCTGACAAAGTAACTCAAAAATCTTTTGGAGGTGGGGTTCCCTAAGGGGCCTGTGGTTCCATGCTCGACGCTGCCATGACGAGTGAAGAACTGAGGCTACCACAAGGAGAAGAAGTGGCTGAAATTGATGGTGCAACCGGAATCTTATTCTAGGAATTGATTGTGGAAAGTAGAGAATTAATTCAATCATAAAAACCATTGCTTGTAAGCTTCAACTAAATCAAAGCAATTGAAAATTAAACACTTAAACAAAAATACTTAGCTCCAATAAGACCATATTGGGTGCAATCTTCCCCCCCTCTTGTGCGTGGCCTCTCCCCACACAAGAGTATTTCTTTATTAGCTTTCCTTTTCACCAAAATTAGGCCATAGCCCCCAAAATACAAGATGTGCTTTTTAGAGAGCACGGCACTCTTCTTTAACAAAAATAGAGTGTCAAATTGGGACTAGGGTAAAGCCATAAGCTTTAATAAATTCCACAAAAATAAATGTATCTTTCCTAAAGTTCAAAATGGAAAAATCATTTAATAAGGTTACAAGCTACTATGCTTGCCAAAAATGAAATGTGATGATCCAAGACATTTCTTCCAAAGCAAACTCTTCAATTCCCATAGTCTTCATCACCTGAAAATATAAGCCCAATTAATTATTAAATTAATCTCACAAATATTAAACAGGCACAAATCATCACCAACTCATGACTGCCAGGCGTAAGTACCCCAGGAATCACCCTGCCATACAAACCTAACTGAAATAATCATAGGTGGCCTCAAACATACGTCATATACCGCACGTATTAATATTTATAGTGGTATCACCCACGATATTAACCTAGCCGGCATGACGCAAGAGTAATCTAGGCGTCCCCAAATTACTCAAGAGGAGATAAATAATATTTTTCTAGAGGACTTAAAATATATTCTCATGACATCCCTCTTGCTTGAGTTTGCAATTGTCCTCAATTGCGGATTTGCTGGGTTTGAAAAGAATGAAGAATTTCAGGGTAAACTCGGAAAAATTTCTCAGGCATCCATTTAGCATCTTCTTGTGGATGATTCTTAAAAGTCAAAAGATACTTGAAGTATTGATTACCTGTCCTTGTTATTGTTATCTCTTGGTCAATGATTGCATCAGGAACTAAGACTTCTTCCTCTCCTTCAATAAGAGGTGGTTCCTCATATGTTGGGTGAGTAGGAAGTGTTCCTCGAAAAGGTTTCAAGAGATGGATGGATATGAAAAGAATTGTGGATATTCCAATTAGATGGGAGCTCTAGTCTATAGGCCACATCATTAATCTTTTGAAGGATTTTAAATGGCCCATAATATCTAGGCGCTAGCTTCACTGCAGGGAATTTGTCCACACTCTTTAATCGACGCTTTTCAATTCTCAAAAGTACATAATCACCTTCTTGAAATGAAAAATCTTTGCGCTTCCTATTTGCTTGAGATGTATACTTCTCTTGAGCTCTTTGAATACAATCACACACTTCAGATAGAATGCGATCAAAGTCTCTAACATATTGGTCGGCTGCTTCAATCTTATGAGAGAGTCTAGTAGCCGGAATAGGCAATGCTCTTCCATAGATGATCTCAAATGGTGCTCGACCAGTAGCAGTATGAGGAGTATTATTATAAGCAAATTGGAGTAGGTGTATGTACTTATCCCATGCACTAGGTTGCTGGGAAACATAGGGTCTAAGCATATCTAAGATAGTGCTATTTGTAACTTCGGTTTGTCCATTCGATTCCGGATGGAATGCCGTAGAAAAATCTAACTTAGTGCCCAAGTTTGAGAAAAGAGCAACCCAAAAGTGACTACAAAATTTAGAATCTCTGTCAGAAACTATCACTTTGGGTAGTCCATGATGAACAAAAATTTGCTTAACAAATATATTCGCGGCTTGCTGAGAAGTTAGTGTCTTTTTGCATGGAATGAAATAGGCTTGCTTACTAAATCTGTCCACTATTGTCCAAATCATATCATGGTGATTGGAAGTAGTAGGAAGCCAGTAATAAAATCCATAGACACTTGTTCCCATGGTCTATCAGGAATAGGTAGAGGCATAAGCAATCCTAAAGCTTTGCCTTTGTAGCTTTTAATTGTTTGACAAATGTTACATTCAGCTACAAACTTAGCTACATCATTCTTCAAATGAGGCCAATAAAATTCTCGAGAAACTACTTGAAGTGTTGCGGAAACTCCTCTATGTCCCACAAATGGTGGTTGGTGCATCTCTTCCAAGACAAGTTGTCTGTAAGGTTGAGTAACACACAATAGCCATCATTATGAGAATAACTTCCTTGAGGTGTCCAATTGTTTTTACGCAATTTGATCCATATTTGAGAAAAATCTGGATCAACTTCATAAGTTTCTTTCATGAGAATAAATGGTTCACTTTCAATTATAGAAATGTTGTTGATATTTGGTCTTCGACTCAAAGCATCGGCAACAACATTTTCTTTTCCAGGTTGATATTGAATCATAGGTTGGAAACTTTGAATGAAAGCTGCCCATTTGATATGCCTATCTGAAATAAGAGGTTGCGTAAGCAAATGCCTAATGCTTTGTTGGTCTGTCTTGATAAGAAATTCAGAGCCCATTAGGTAATGCTTCCAGATTTTCAAAGCATGCACTACTGCTGCTAATTCCTTATCATAAGTGCTATAATTTTGCTCTGCAGGCTTAAGCTTTCTACTTTGATAAGCAATAGGATGGTTGTCTTGCATAAGAACAGCTCCAAATCCTTTGCCACTAGCATCAGTCACTACTATAAAGAATGGTCTTTGAAAATCAGGTAGTGTAAGAACTGGTGCTTGTGTTAAAGCATTCTTGAGTGTTGCAAAAGATTTATCTTGCTTTTCAGTCCAATTGAAATTTGTAGCTTTCTTAAGGAGTTCAGTCAAAGGATTGGCAATACAAGCAAAATTCTTGACGAACTTCCTATAATAACTACATAAGCCAAGAAAAGATCTAAGATCATGTATGTTTCTAGGCGTAGGCCAAGAAGCAATACACTCAATTTTCTTAGGATCTACACGAATCCCTTCGGCCGACACTATATAACCTAAGTATTCAATCTCCTCTTGAAAGAAAGAACTCTTTTCAGGATTGACATACAATTCATTTTCTCTCAAAAGATTGAACACTTGTTCCAAGTGTTGTTCATGTTCTTGTCGATCCTTGCTAAAAACAAGAATGTCATCAAAGAACACTATAACAAAACTTTGAAACTTAAGGAATATGCGATTCATCATATGGCTGAAAGTAGCTGGAGCATTGGTCAAACCAAATGGCATAACCAAAAACTCATAATGACCAGTTTGGGTTCTAAAAGCTGTCTTGAATATGTCAGATTGAGTCATACGGACTTGATGATACCCAGACTTTAGGTCAATCTTGCTAAAGACCTTTGATCCTCTAAGCTTATCAAGAAGATCATCTACCCTAGGAATAGGATATCTGTTCTTGACAGTAATCTTATTCAATGCACGATAGTCTACACACATTCGGTAAGTTCCGTTCTTCTTCTTAACAAGAAGTACTGGAGCTCCAAAAGGTGAACTACTAGGTCGAATAAGGCCTCTCGCTAGCAAGTCTTCTATTTGGCTTTGGATTTCTCTTTGCTCTAAATTGTTGACTCTATAGGGAGCTTTACAAGGCGGGGAATTTCCAGGCAATAAGTCACTATGATCCTCAGGCCTAGACTTAGGTAATCCTGGAGGCAGATCTTCCATGAAACAATCACTAAATTTAGAGATAAAAGAATCAAACTTTGGTCTTTTGGATATGTCCAACTCAGCATCAAGCTGGTTAACCCATACCATATAAGTTTTGTCTCTTTTTCTTAGAGCTCTCTTTGCTTGAGTGTGACTCAACAAAGGACTCATTTCTCCTTTGACTTGACACTGGAGGATAATATTTTTATTGTCCTTCCTTAGAGAAATGCTATGAGTGTCATAGTCTATAATAGGATTGTATTTGTGTCTCCAAGGCATACCCAAAATTATATCTACCCCTTGTAAAGGTGCAACTAAGAAATCCCTCTTTTCTGTTAAAGGTTTGATGCATAAATCCAAATCTTTCACCACTTGCATGCAATTATATTTTGTTCCAGTAAATGCTGCTTTGACTTTATAGTGCGTAGGTAAAGAATGAAGATTTAATGCTCTAAGTACCTTTTCAGAAATGAAATCATGTGTACTACCATCATCATGCAAAATAAGAACTTCATGTCCATTTATCGTTCCTTTTATTTTAAGCAAAGAATGAACATGAGGTTTACCTTCTTGTTCTGAGTAATCTGGATCGGAATTACCCTCTTGCTCGAATGATTCTTCTTCATTGTCGTCTTCTTCAATCATGTTGACTCGAGCTGCTGCTGCTGGTGTTGAATTCTTGGTACGCTCCGGACAATTCGGTGCTATGTGACCTTCTTTGTGGCACTTGAAACATTTGATAGGAGATGTCTTCGGTTTGCCACCATTAACTTTCTTATTGGTACTCAGGTTGCCTTTAGCCTCGTCCTTGCCTTTGTCATAACCTGGTTTATACATCTTCTTTGAAGCATAAAAAGATTTAGTAAATGGTTTAGAAGAAGTACCCTCATGTGCTTTAATCTCTTTAGGAAAACCATTTTTACGTTCTGAATTAGTTGCCAAAGATATTGCAGAAGATAGTGAATGAGGTCGAAACATATTCACATCGGCCCTAATGGTAGATCTAAGGCCCGATATGAACTTCCTTTTTTGATCCTTCTCACTAACTCTATCCACAACCTGCACCTGTAATAAAGTATTCCAGAACTTTTCTACATACTGTGACATAGTTTCCTTTTCCAATTGATGCAAAGTATCCCATTGGTGCCTAACTTTGGACTTGAATTGTGAGGGTAAAAAGTGCTTTTTAACCAGCCGTTGAAATCTTTTCCAAGAATCTGGCTTATCACGACCTTGCTTAACTACACTCCACCATAATGCTGCACTGTCTATCATATGATTGACTGCACATTTAATCTTATCATTCTCTGAAAATTTTTCTCCAGAAAAATAGTCATCTAGTTGACTAAGCCAAGCTAAAATGACCCTAGCATCCTTCTTTCCATCATAATTTTGAAATGTGAAAGCTTTCCAACTAATCTTGGATTCTTTTTGTGACCTTTGTGCTTGCAATGTAGCATTTACAGCCCTTTGAATAGTGTCATCTTCGTCATCAAAAGATAGCGAAGAGTCACGCTTGCGTCTACGATTCGAGAGCTGTCTCTCCAATTCAATACGCTTCTCTCTTTCTTCTACAATTTGATGTTGTAAAGAAAGGAGTTGCTCTTGAATTGATGGCAAGATAGGCAAATCGGCCATAGTGCTTGTGCAAATGATGTCGATAAATAAAATTTTACTTTATTTGATGTAAATAAATAAAGCAAAAATGAGTACTTATCTTGTCTTTCTCCCGCAATTCGATCTTGGTTGAAGCTGAACAAGACGTTGTTCAATGGCTGAATTGAATTCTCGTCGCCTCAAACAAATCCCGAACGATTCCGCGTGATTCAAGAGTCTTGGGCTAGTCGAATTGTTGATGAAATAATTTTTCTGCACTTTGAAACCTGCTGAAACAGTCCTGTAAACCTTGCCCAAACTCTGTAATATTTTTCTGAAATTTTCAGAATTTTTCAGAAGTGATTTCGGAATTTTCTAGCCTTTTCTAGGCAATTTCCAAGCTTTTTAAAACCTGTAAATCACTTTTCTGCACCCAGAAATTTTCAGAATTGGAAAACCTTTGAATTTCTCCTCAAATTTGGAAATTGGGAAAAGTAGAGGTTGAAAAAGGAGTGATGTGACTTGCATAGGGATTGGGAAAAGTAAACTTGATTAGAAAGTGGATTAAGAGAGAAATTAGATTATGGAGATTAGACTTGAATTTTTTTATTTTTTTTTCTCCACTCCACGCTTTTGCGCCGGCAGGCTGCCGCCGTGCGCCTCTTGCTCCAAAAGTTTATTGAGAATTATAAGATGGCTTTTGCATGGATTTATCTGCTCCATCCATTATGGGTTTGCTCAACCTTGAAGCTTTCTGATTTCTGAGAGTTACTCGTGAGGTTTTTGGCTATGAGGATTTCATCCATACGGTCAGATTCTGATTTCACAGAGTATTTGGAAAAACCGCTTTTTGATAAAGAGGATGGTTTTGCAGGGTGGTGAGTGGGTTTGAGAGTAGATCTAGTTTTGAATCTTTGACCTTTGGGTAAAGACCTGCAAAACACCCTTCTGTCCACTGGATAAATTCCTGCACTTTCTTGATTTTTGAGAAGTTGAAGCCCTTTCCTACCTTCTCCACAAATCTCCTAGCCCAAGCTCTGATACCACTGCAACCGGAATCTTATTCTAGGAATTGATTATGGAAAGTAGAGAATTAATTCAATCATAAAAACCATTGCTTGTAAGCTTCAACTAAATCAAAGCAATTGAAAAATTAAAGACTTAAACAAAAATACTTAGCTCCAATAAGACCATATTGGGTGCAATCTTCCCCCCCTCTTGTGCGTGGCCTCTCCCCACACAAGAGTATTTCTTTATTAGCTTTCCTTTTCACCAAAATTAGGCCATAGCCCCCAAAATACAAGATGTGCTTTTTAGAGAGCACGGCACTCTTCTTTAACAAAAATAGAGTGTCAAATTGGGACTAGGATAAAGCCATAAGCTTTAATAAATTCCACAAAAATAAATGTATCTTTCCTAAAGTTCAAAATGGAAAAATCATTTAATAAGGTTACAAGCTACTATGCTTGCCAAAAATGAAATGTGATGATCCAAGACATTTCTTCCAAAGTAAACTCTTCAATTCCCATAGTCTTCATCACCTGAAAATATAAGCCCAATTAATTATTAAATTAATCCCACAAATATTAAACAGGCACAAATCATCACCAACTCATGACTACCAGGCGTAAGTACCCCAGGAATCACCCTGCTATACAAACCTAACTGAAATAATCATAGGTGGCCTCAAACATACGTCATATACCGCACGTATTAATATTTATAGTGGTATCACCCACGATATTAACCTAGCCGGCATGACGCAAGAGTAATCTAGGCGTCCCCAAATTACTCAAGAGGGGATAAATAATATTTTTCTAGAGGACTTAAAATATATTCTCATGACAGATGGAGAGAAGGGCAGGATGGATGGAGGTTCAACCCAGGGAGGAGATGGCGCCAAAGAAGTGGAGCAGCAAGGGGCTGAGAGCTAGAGGAGGAGAGAGCTCGTGGACCCTTCTTTCAGCTTGCTCGAATGTAGCCATGAAAAGGCCTGCGCTTGTGCTTTGCTTGACCCATCCCCACTGCAGCCAAAGAGCGAATAAGACCAGCTTGCAGAGGAGAAACTTGGCACCATGAACAGCAGCATGGGCTGCAAATAGGAAAAGCGAGCAAGCTGCAAACTGGTGAGCAATGGTTCGCGAATGACACGAGGCGGGAGGCAGCAAAGGTGTGGAAGGTGAAACACCCAGGTAGCGTGATCGGGGGGAGGGAGGCAGTAGGAGCTCAAGCAGGAGCGGTGTGTACAATGAGTGATAACCCTAATCACATCTAGAATCAACATCAAGTACAAACAACCCAACCACCTTGGAGCATGCAGGTTTCAACCTAGATTCTATCCACATTTGCCAAAGACCATGGTGCATAGCCTGTCCTTGAAGGACATGTAGCATAGCATCATGCGTCTACCAGGTAGGTGGAAGAGTCTTGGCTTACAATCCAAGCTAGACCTTCAGCTGAGGAGTGCTCAATTGAGTGAATCCACAATAGCCTTACAAAAGAACACCTACATGGTAGATCTTCCATCTACCAGGTAGTTGGAAGAGTCTTGGCTTACAATTCAAGCTAGACCTTCAGCTAAGGAGTGAATTGAGGTATTTTTATGGGTATAAGAATACCTTGGGATGGGACAAATTAGAAAGAGTAAATCTCCTTGAGGTGTCCCAATGTTTTCGTAGTACAAGAAAGATGAAATTTGGTGTGTGTGAAGTACAAATAGCTAAAATAAACTACGATAAAGAATTCATATGATAGACTGCAGGGTGCTGCCTATTTTATGAGGATTGACGTATGTGCTAGTTACCATCAGATATAGATCACTAAGATGCCTGTAAAACAATATGCCGTACATGGTATGGCCTTTACTAATTTTAGATGTTACTTTCTGTGTGTATGAATGCCCTACTGCATTCCAACAGATGATGAATGATTTCTCTTGAGATTGTTTAGGGATTTATGCAAAATCTTTGACAGAGTATGCCCCTCAATGAGCGTGTTGAGCATTTGCATGCCGTTTTGGAGATACTAAGACGTGAACAACTATACGCAATCGAGTCTAAGTGCGAGTTTTGTTTGAAGAGAGTTCCTATACCACAAGCATTAATTTTCTTGGGAGGGCATGAGTATTGATTATGACCGAATCTAGAAGATTTTGGTTGTCTATGCCTTAGAGATGGTCAAGCAACTTTGTGTTAGAAATTAGGGTATATCTCATGGTTCCTTGTTTGAGAGAGGGCTTCTGTGTGGATGTGCCTGGCTAGAGCAAGGTCAATAGTTGGTTCCAATTTGGGCCAATTTTTATGCCACCTTGGAGGCTGTTTTCGAGTCTAGGTGACTGGGTGAGAGGGTTTAGTTAGTGTAAGGTCAAGGTTAGGGCTATCCTTGGGTCTACATATAGACCATCCGTGCTTAGTTGCTAGACACTTTTTTGCCTGTTTCATGAAAGATCATCTTCTATGGCTCTTTAAGAGGACAAATTGAACGGGAAGTACCTTGAGCCCTTAATGTTGGAGGAGTCCCTTCTCTTATCTGAAGACAAGTTGTCGTTCACCACAAATAGTAGAGAACCTAGTGGTAGCCATGCACATGCTTCCATGCAAAAGCCAAGGAACAATAGACGCAAATGCTACAGGTGCAAGATTCGAGAACACTTGGTGAGAGGCTATCAATCCATGGAGCGACATCGTGATTGGGCACTGCGGCACACGTGATCCTAGGTGTTCCGTCCTAGGGTAGGTTCCCCCTCCCACCAGGTCACATCCAGAGAGGGCATGTGGGAGGTTAGGTGTTGGGTTGCTTCCGACCCTAATCAGTTGACACTTTGGCAGGTAACAACAACAGTTTTGGAGCTATGGACTAGTTGTGTTTGAAGTTCATTGCTTGGTCATGCAGAGACGATGGATTTGGTGAGTTATGGAGTTTCTAGTCTGAGGTTCCATTATGGAATGAGTTCTCTGAGAGGAACTTGGCTTGATGTGCTCCACAAGTCATATTTCTGCAAGCGAGGACCCACATCATTGACTCGGGAAATAGTTTTATACCCTACCTTTGTGATGTTTGTGGCAGCATTTTCATTGGCTGGAGTGTTAAGTTGTGTTGCTCACTATGAGTTGCAAAGAGGAATAGGGTATATTATGGTTTCCTGTTTGAGAGAGGGCTTTTGTGTGGCTGTGCATGGCCAAAGTGAGGTTAACAACTGGTTCCATTTTGGGCTACATTTTGTGCCACCTTGGAGGCTGCTTCCAGGTCTAGGTGACTGGGTTAGAAGGTTTAGTCAGGGGGCCAACTGTGGGCCACCAAGTTGGCCTTGTGCACCAATAGGGCCGGCTAGACTATAGTCTAGTCGGCCCAATTAGGGTTAGGGTTAGGGCCCTAGCCTAGTTAAGGTTAGGGTTAGGGCTGTCGTGTGATGGATTAGATATGGAAGGAGGGGGCGAACCCGAGTACTGATAATTTTGGCGAGGATTTTGTATGCTGTGGAGAGGAGAGTGATAGGCTGCCACTATCGAATCTGCTGACGGTCTCTTCCTTCGGGGATGAGGCAAATCAAATCTGATGAGAGCCACTCTGGCATCTGGCCATTGCTGAAGATCTGTTGGAAAGCGCCATCTTTGAGAACGCCGTTTTGTCACTGTCGCAGTTTGAAACTTTCCTCGACCTGTAGCAAACCAGCCTGCACAGGGTGACAGTGACCAAGAGTACCAGAAGCTCAAAAGGTAAACCAAGTAGAAAGTTCAAATAGACTTCTTAGACTGAGAAGCAGCAAGACCTGGGAAAACTTTGGAAAACAAATGCCAAAGAAGGCAAACACTGCTAAGTTTAGAAGTTAGTAGTGCAAATTGTGAAGTTTGGTGCTTTTGATTTTGATTAGCTCCTCCAACTTATTACAATTCCTTTGATTCTTTCCTCTCTCCTTCTGATATTCAAAGCACTGCTTGATGTTTCACTTGTGACTTTCCAAATCAGCAAATTCAATGCTCCAAGGGCACCAATCAGCCTACAAACTGATGGTTCAGCACCAAATTAGCCCCTTAGATACAACACTGCTAACCAATGGCTTGTGGCATCTAATTGTGTGCAATCACAGTTTTTCTCTCTAGCAATCTCCTTCTTTTTGGGATCATCGACCTCCTCACTCAAAAATAAAAATCAAGTAATGGAAAAATGGTTGGCTTGATTCATTATTATTATAAATAGTCATACACACTTGACTATTGCCACATTACACCTTGATTTTACCACTCTCATTCATCACATATAAAAAGACCATCCCCAAGGCACACACATCAAATGCATATTGGACCCTTGGACTTCACACTTCCTCTTATTTCATGCAAAGCATTAATTGCTTGTACACACAAGTGGAGACAAGCCTGGCAAGACACACAATGTCATGACTGAAGGGAATAAAAATGAACACATGACATCCCCTACCAACACCTCATGCACATTGGATACCATAACTCTGAAGCACGAGAAGTATCCACATTTCCCTTCATCATCTTGCAATCATACGTGAAACTATTTTTCAAAATTTTAAAAAACCAAAGCAAAGGGGTATTTACATGTGATGCTAGTTACATTGGTAGAAACAGACACTCTCAAAACTCCTACTTATGTGCATAGTGACTACCTTGAGACATGAAAAAAGTGTTTAAAAAAAAACCTCATGATCATTCTCATGTTGTAGCAGCATGGCATCTTCACCTTGAAGTCACCTAGTTGCAGCTATTCCCCTTGCATTAAGGCATCGCAATTGTGGCATTCTCAATCAACTGAGACACGTTAGTGACTTGGGTCTTTGTATAGTAGCCTTGAATTTCTTTGGGCAGCCCACAGCAATACTTTTCAATCTGCTCTGACAATGGCACATTTGGACAAGAGTTCACATGCAATGGAGCTTGCAAAAACTTCTTATTGTACTCTTCCAGATTGTGAAAGTTGGTTGTGCTCAACAAATGCCAGGCCATCATAATATCCACCTTAAACGTAGTGGTCAACCATGCAGCTGAACAGTGAAAATACCTACTTAAACTCCACCCATGTGGTGGGTGCTTTACCTTGCAAGAGCAAACTTGTCCACCACGGCAAAGCATTACCTTTCAGGAAAGTGGCTGATTTACGTATCTTTGAAGACTCAAATGAAGTTTTCCCCAAAATAAGTTGCATCAAACTGCGGAATAAGCATTAGAGCTTTCAGCCTATCCTGAGCACCATTGAAGGTCTCAGGCTTCACTTTTGAACCACCCTCTTTAAAGTCCTTTGCTCTTCCGATTGTCAAGTGATCATACATTGGCACTTGCATAGCATTTCCCGTATTCTTACTAACAAAACCACCACCCATCACAAGATTTGACCAACCAGCCCTGATTCCTTGCATTCCAAGCATGCTTCCAGAATTTCCCATTATGCCATGCATCCTTGGCCTCATACCAACATTTCCGTACACAATGTTCGGCATACCAGGCTGCATACCCCCAATGCATACTTCCCTAAAAGCCATGCATACCAAGTTGAAACCCAGCAGGGAAGTTTCCAAACATTCCAGACCCTTCTCCCACTTGACCAGGCCTGAATTACCAAACAACCACCAAAATATCCTGGATGCATCGCAGGTTGGGGGTTAGCTAGCTACTAGGGATTGACATGTTGAAAATTTGCACCAAGACCATTATGCATGCGGCATACCAAAGGGATGTCCTTTAGACTGCTTTGAAACCCAAGTTGCTTTGGCCCCTTCTTGGGCTCCTTTGCAATTGATTGAGCCTTATGCTTCTTGAGTTTCGGAGGAGCCTGCATAAAAGCATTGAACTGCAGATCGTGAGTCAATTGTGTCAGCATCCCCACTGCACTAACCAATTGATCTTTAAACACATTATCAATATCCTCACCCCCATCATCAGCTTCAGCCCCTACAGGCCCTAGAGCCACGGGAGGCTCTTCCTCTTCCTCAACATCTGCAAATTGACCTGCAGAAACTTCATGTTCCCTAGAGGAAGCTCGGTCATCTTTTGAGTGCTCCTCATCCTCTGATTGTTGTTCTTATCAAAGCAAACAACGAAAACTGAACTGAAACTGAATGCAAGGAAAGAGACAGAGAACATTGAAGGATGCCTGAATCAATCTGTTGTAGCCCTAAATCAGGGCAGCAACTAAAGAACAACAACCTCTAAGAGAGGGGAAGAACAAGGGTTGTATCAAGACTGAAAGGAGTAGAACATTGAGGCATTGGACTGCAAACTAAGGCAGCAAGAGAAGTGCCAACAAAGGCTGGAACACATGAGCCAAAGGGAGCTGCAAACTAGAGCATCAAGGGGCAAGATCTGAAGGAGCTGAATCAAGAGCAAACAGAGGCACAAAAATGGAGCATTGGAGGGGCTGTATCAGGAGCACTTAGGAGCTAGAGAAGAGGCACCTGGCAGGATTGATGGCAGGGCAACAAGAGGCCATAGACAGGGGTAGCAGGAGGTGCACCTTAGAACTAGGAAGCAGGAGGCTGAGGGTTGTAGGAGGCCAAGGGCTGTAGGAGGTGTGCTTAGGCAACATGTGTCTGTTTGCTGTAGGTGGAGGAGCAAAAGAGCAAGTTGGAGCTAGTGGAGATGGTGTGAAATGGAGGAGGGGAGGGGGCACTATATATAGGGAGGGCACCCTCAAGAATGCCTCCCAATTAGACAGTGTCGGCCCTCCATCTGGGCTGACTAGGTTGGCCATACTGGAGACCTAGTTTGGCCATATGGTAGCCGACTGGGGGCTAGTGGTTCCCCTCCGAACACCTACTCTAGGCCTCCTAATTGGAGGCAGTAGCTCTTGAAAATGGTCTCCGCAAGGGCCTTGAATCAGTGCCAAAAGAACAATTGTGGTCCTCACCTTGGGCAAGCACACCCACAACAAAGGCCCTCACTGTGTACATAATGCACAATGGTATGTTGTAGACATGAGATGGACACAATGCTAACACCCCCTCTCAACTCTTGCATTCACGGGAGGAGGATCATGAGAGCTGGGTGTGTTGCGGGAACATGTGAAAGAAATTGTCGTAGAGACCACGGTCGGTGAAGCTGGTGTTAGAAAAGCAAACCACCCGGTGCTCGATGGAAGGTGTGCGGGGGTCTGGACTAATCACAGAGTAGTGGTGGGGGATATGGGTAGATCAAAACTTTCTCAACTTATGTGTACCACAACATACATATGCAAACTAGCAAATAGACTGTGCACACTGGCAAATATAGAAGCAACACTATATATTTTTGTCTACCCACAAAGGGAGAAAGATACAATACCAAAGGTTCTCCTACTATCAACATGGCACCTCTAGATCTCTAAGTCCACGTTGTAGCTGAAGAGCTGCAGCAAACTCACTAACCCAAAGGTGAAGATGATTTGGTACAGTTTGCTCTCCTGATGTACAACACAAACTGTGTGCTACTGGCAAGCTCAGTTTGCTGCCCAACTTGGTTCTACCTCCTAAAGTAGGCCTAAAAAGTGCTGCTGTTGTTGCTCCTGGCTGCCCCCAGATTTGCTCGAGATCAGCCGCAAAAGTAGCTGCTGTACCAGCCGCCCTGCTTTCAGCTCTGGTAGCCTCTGGATGTGCGCCTTTTTCTACTGTCTACAGCAGCCTGATGTCTAGCAAAATCTTCTACCAAAATTGCATCTAATGAACTAACTAGGGCCCTGCTTAAATAAGCCCCCATTTGCCCCAGGGCTGGCTGGCCTATTATGGCTGACCACCTACTGCTGGCCGACTGGGCTTTGGGGCAACAGGTTGCCCTAATTGTGTGCTTCCTATCAAGACCTGTGCCTGAATCTCCAATGCCTCCTGAATCTTGCCGTCGAATGAAGCAAGTATTCTTACTAGCTTTGTATTCCATCCGAATTGCAACAACGATCTAAATGTTCTCGATGTTTCTTGGCTCACCTCCCCGACGCACTCCTCATATGGGGGCTCACAAATGGGGAGGTGCCCATTCCAATGCGTCTTTGAAACCGGCCAGTAACACTTACTAGGCAATAAAAACTTTACTTTTATCCGAAAAATGCAGCAACTTGTAAAATTCAGAAACTTCCACCAGAGACTAGACCGTCTCCTTCATCTCATGACACCTGATTGGCCCCTTTAACTGGCGCCTCCTTCGGTATTTCTTTAACTTTATTGCATAAAAGAGGGTACACAACCTCCTCTAGAATCTGCCCTGTACTCAGGAATATAGATATCTAGAAAAACAATCCTTAGTTCATCTTGCCAATCATGGCACAAAGGCATCCAAATCCAATAGAACATCTCTGATAGGCATGGCCGAGCATGATCAATGCAATTCCTTGCAACACAAGCCATTGTCCACTACCACAATTTCAAGTTCTATAGCTTACAGGATGACCCAAAGGTCCCTTGACCGTTACCAGTGCCTTCCTGTGTGACAGCCCGCATAACAAAGTGCGTAGCTAACAGAGGCCTCCCTCTTGCCCACCACTTCTGACAAACTTGCAACGCAATCTCCTGCGGAAATCCGCTGCTTTGTCAAGGTAACTCGATCGGTTTTGGAGGGAGGGGGGGTTTCCTTGGGTCACCGGTTTTGGGTTGGAAGCCGCCATATCAAAGGTGACTAACTGAAAGCTTGAGCTTAAGGGAGAAGGGGTCCAGCCGCGAGCAGAAAGTGCGAGGGCAATGAGGAGGCGAGACCCAAGAAGGAAGTGGAGGAGAGGAGCCCACAAGTGCCCAGTGCACAAGCAGCCCAACCTCACGGGAAGGCCACGAGCTGGTGCGCAACACACAAGCGGGGAGCAAGGTCGGTGCAGGTCGCGGGCAGCCACAGAGGAGGGCACGAACACACAAGCGGGTAGCAAGGTCGCTGCAGGGACAGTTGCTCAAGTGATGCCACAATGCGTAGGAGATGGGCAGATCCAGGCGACCTGCCTCGTCTCTAAATCACACGGTGCATTTAAGAGGGGGTTCAAGTGGGATCGACACAGCTGAGGGGGCCCGATTTTGGGCGGGGCCGATCTGGGCCGTCGGATCCCCGAAAATAAACTAGGGCCGAAAAAAAACTCGGCCTGCGAAGTAAACTAAAAAAAAAACTCGGCCTACGAAGTAGCGAAGTAAACTAGGATCCCTAGTTTACTTCGTAGGCCGAGTTTTTTTTTTAGTTTACTTCGCAGGCCGAGTTTTTTTTGTCGGGGGCTTGTCAAATTGCCTAGTTTACTCCAGTTCCCGAGTTTGGACTTATAATTTTTTTGCCTAAGTCTCAAATTGCAAAAGAATGGAATTGAACCCACGACGTGCCGCTAGAGAGGCCACAGTCTTACCATTAGGCTATAATTTTTGCTAGCTAGTGTATTCGGCCTTTATTAATATATGTGCGCGGCAGCCCTAGTTTACTTTCGGACCCTAGTTTACTTTCGAGGATCCGACGGCCCGGATCGACCGACCCCGCCCAAAATCGGGCTCCCTCAGCCATCGATCCCACTTGAACCCCCTCTTAAATGCACCGTGCCTTTTAGACACGAGGGGCGTAGGTGACGCAGGCAGCAAGGAAAAATGGGGGGGAAGGTGATGCGGCAGCAAGGGGAAATGGGGAAAAGGCGTGTAGGCGACGCAGGCAGCAAGGGGGGGAGATGGGGGGAAGGAGAAGAGCGGGTGGCGAGGATGAGGCGAGGGCGAGCTCGTGCAGGAGAAGGGGGAAGGTAGCATCGACGAGGGCGGTAGCCCAGCAGCAGCAGCGGCATTATGACTTAGTCTACCTTGTATCTTCTGAGATTTGACAAACTCAGTACCCAAACCGTAGTAGAAATGGATGCTCGAGTGCGTGGATGCACGTGGGTTGTGGGTGAGAGCTGAGGGGGATGTCATATTAGACGGTCCATAGTATGCATAATGGCGTTGATGGCTTATAATCTAGTGGATGGTTGACATGAAACTAGAAACTGCACTTTTTTATGCGATGAGTTTGGGTATGTTCCGGGGTTCATCTATTAGCAAACATGCATTGTGAAAATTTTGTCCAATCGGCCAGTTGGTGTTGTGAGGATCTTTCTACCTTTAGTGGTGCATATGCCCTATCAGCTACCCTTTGATTTGAAATAAAGTTTTCAATCTTTTTTGTTTTTAATTTGGGAGAGAAAAATGCAAGATGAAAATTTGCTTCACAAGCTATTGCAGCTCTGATGAAGGGTTTTTGGATTATAATTTGATTAGGTTAGTTTGTAAGCGCTAGCCTTTAAGGCTGAGTCTGCCCTGCATCTCTGGAGCTTGTTCTACTTATGAGATCTTATAGAAGTAGCACACTTTTATATGAATTGATAGCAAGCTCCATGTAATATTCTACTTTCGTCAATATGAACTCTTATGAGTCCCTGAGGATTCCAAAGTATTGTGGATTGGTGTTGTTTAAACAATCACTTTTTATTCCCTATCATTTAGTTTGAAGATTAATGATGTGGCATATGAGTTGGAGTTGCTTCACGGAGTGAGTCCATCTTGTCTTTCATGTTAGGAGACTGAAAGTAGTTCTTGGAAAATGCAATAGTCTTGTAGCCATTGAAGATGTAGTTCGACTTGAGGACTTGTCTTATGTACATTCCACATGAATAAGAAGGTAACTATGGATTGTAAAGAAAGGTTCTTAAAATATGAATGCTACTGAGATTTTAATGAAGTGAAAGTACACGTTAAAGGATGACTACCCAGAATTTGTTGGTGTGGTGTGTTTTAAGGTAGGAAAAATATTCTTGCCATATTTGAGGGATGTTATTTAATGTCATCATGGTTGTAGTAACTCAATGGATAGATGTAACTAGGGCTAGTCCAATTTTCTTTTGTGGGTGCCACCCTTGGTTATCCAGTCAAGTTCTCGATGTAGTTGTTGGTTGTGTGCTGTCCTCTTCCAATACAATGTGCTTCCTCACCTCGCATGTTTGAATTCCATAATTTCATAAGATGACCTTGATAACCTTGTGCATATTCCATTGAATGTATTTTTAGCCTCAATTGACCAGTTCTTTTGCTTGTTTATGATACATTTATGCAGGGTACTTGCCAATGCTTATGTTTGGCATATCATATGGATCTTGTGATACCACAGCAGATGTTCCAATAAATTCACTTGAGACCCAATAGTCTTAGTTTTGTAATTTGTTTGCAAGACGAGACGCTGATATTTGGTCTATTCATATACGAGGTTGTATGGATGAATGCCTATTTTTTTGGAAGAAAGCCTTGAATTTTCTATCCCCTAAGAGATTTATCTATCAAGTGACTAATAGTTGCTACTGCTGATTAATGCTGTAGATTGTCAATTTTGTGCCGTACCTCTGCACATAGTAAGTGGGCTTTATAATGGGCTGTTTCTTCAATTCTCAGGGAAGGTAGCATGGCCACGGGAAACGCAAAAAATGCATTAAAAATGCTTATTTTACTATAGAAATGCTCTATTTTTAAAAAAAAAAATTGTAGAAATGTAGGGAATCCTTTCTACCAAAAAATATCCGCAATAGCATGTGTGGTATTTTGGAAAAAAAATCCGTAAAATGCTTATATCCACTCACAAAATTTCCCCGCAACGTCGATACGTCCATCCAAGTTGAGAAGCACCATGTTCCGACCGCCATATTGATGTTCCCAATGCATAGGCGACCAAAACAAACCAAAAAACAACATTTTTTGCTTAGTAAACATTAAATTTTACTTTTTAAATGCTAAAATTTTTGAATAATGAGAAAATTAAGAGGAGAAAAAACAGAGACCGCTCTGATACCATTGTTAAAACCCCATAGATCTCTCTAGCTAATCACTATGCATAAACACACATAATCCATGCATATACTCATCCACCCAACCACCCCCGAGCCCAAGGGTGCACACATCAACATAATGAAGAACCACATAACTAACCTTGGTGTCCCATACCACCAAGAGGTATGCCTTCAATCTAACAGCACATAGCTCTAGTATGAAATGGCAAGAGAGTAGATACAATGCTCTACACAAGAGAACATCCCTTGAGAGTGCCCCATGTCCCTATTATTTAGGAGAGCTCTCAAGTGACTCTTCACTCTCCATCTCCATGTGTGACCCTTCTCTGCCTGACCCTAACCTCAACCCAAGGTTAGGTCTAACCCTTGTCCCACTAGAGTATGTTCCCATGCTCCCATGCTCCCATGCTTACATGCCTAGGATGGGTTAGCCTCCTAGAATATGCACATGACACAACACCTAAAGGATGCATATTCCACGTTCCAAGCAAAGGAAGATGGATATACAAGGCAGATCAACACACTCACTGAAGCCATTGCTAAAGTAGAACAGAGAGTGGTAAGCCTTTAAAGAGAAAGAGAACAACTGAACAAAGCCCATCTTGAGAAACTGAAGGTCCTCAATGAGGTGATCAACTGCAAAGTCGCTGGAGATAGATCAGATGTTGGTTAGCCATCAACAAGTGCTTGAGCATGTACACCAGCAATTAACTCGCAGCCAAAGCTTAGTAGAGGAGTAACAAAGGTAAATTGAAGAGGTTAATGTTCAAGCCATAGCTTCCAGGATTGCAACGGAGGAAGCTGTAAGAAGATATGCCGAGCTGGCCATTGCTCGAGATGCGCGAGAAGCAGCCATCTCCACACTACTCACCACCAAAGACTCCGGAATATAGAATCTAGAACACCAGCTCACCCTCCAACAAAGATCTCAACGAGCTAAAGAACCAGATGAATTACGCCAGCTCATCGAATACACCTTGGAGATAGGTTCGTTACTTGTAACTCCTCGGGCCCTTCCTCAGACTCTAACATTGTTTTTATCTACACTAACCCTCTCTCTTCTTCAATATGAAATTAACTTAACCAAAGACCTCAATTTAGGAGACCTAATCCTAATTCATCAAAACACAGAAAGGGATTCAGACCCAACTATAATAATGGGAATCCTAGGGGGGATATAGTTCTAATTGACCCAACTGATATTTTCTTTTTCCCCTTACATCTCATAGTGCTAAACCTTCGGAGTTGGTGTTCAGTCAGACATCCTGGATGATAGTGTCGATAAACTCGACCTGTTTCTACCATATGATATCCTAATGACATCGGGGCCAACTACGAGGTTGTTGTACGAAGCTACCAATAGGTTATTAGCCATGGCTGGACTGAAGTATATAATACACATCAGCATCTAAACCTCTCAGAATCATCCATTTGGTATTATAAAACTTTATCGAAATATCCATGAGCATTTGGAGGCTATGCTCACTAACATGATTTATAATTTTGATAAAGAGCATATAGAATACCCTAGTATAACCAACAATGATATAATTAACCTCCAAGAATTTATGAAAACTAACAAGCCTAGCCTTACCACCCCAAGTTCCAGAGAGGGTCAAGAAGAAACACAAGGAACCTCCTCATCTTTTACTTATCCAGTGTTCTCTTCCATCGCCAGTAAGTCCCTTTCCTAATGTATCTCTAGCTAACAAAACTGAGGTTGATTGTATCCTCTCTCTCTTCTCTCCTATCCCTGTTGATTTTCACACTAACGCTCTGGAGATGCCGGCACCAACTTTATCTCTACCAAGGCTGATCGATGAGGTACATGACCATCACGCTCAATCAAGATGATGTCCAAGCTTTTATTAATGCAACTCTTGAAATCGAAACTCATGTTCAAGGTGCTGATGCAAATCACACCATTTGAGCCTACCAGAAGGATCTTGCCGGATGCATACTCCAACATGGAGTCACGGAGGCAGCCTTATGTTCCATACCCTCTCCGAGCCCCAATGCCAGAATTAGAAGAGATTTTACCAATGGGAGGTGGCTTTCTTGCTAAAACAGCCCGCACGAGGGTACTATCTTGTACATAATCTATGCCTTGGGTTATAGCACTTGTCAAATCATCCAAGCTCTGGTACCAATGTAAAGTCTCCACAACCCATGCCCAAGGATTATCTATGGAGACCAATGTAAGGTCTCCACAAACCATGCCCTAGGAATATCTGACCTAGAAGCAAAACCTTAACAAGGTTTCATAGACCATTGACTAGCAACTCACCACCCAACTATAGGTTCAATGCCTTGAACCACCCTCGAGTCCTAAGATCTAATTGCCGCGAGCTTGCTTAGTACCAAGGGCCCCAACCTAGTGTCCCATACCACACTAGGCCGAACCACCAACCTTACAACTCCATGGTACCACAAAAGATTGAGATTCTAACAAATATGTGTGTTAAGGCAAAGGAGAGTTTGGCCATAGAGTTTGGATTGTTAAAGTACTAGTTGGATCTATGTTGGTCACCTTTTGTTTATGAGTTAGTGCATGTTAGTCTCCTACTATTTAGAGTTTGATTATTTTTTATACTTTTCTTTAAAATTTTATGATATTTTCTTGGCTACATTGTAGCTTAAACGGTGTTTGTAAACACCCGATGTGTGTTATTATCAACCTTAAGTAGCAACACTTTCTCTTTCAAATTTGGTGAAATTACCAAAGTCATCAAAATTAATTTAAAGATGTTAATTTTATTTTTTCCAAAATGCATGGATTTTTCCTATTTCGTCTAATATGGACTAATGTGCCATCCTTTCTTTTGTAAACCCAGATGCTTGATTCCTATTTTTGATCTTAATTAGTTACTACTACTCTTTGTTTGGTTAGGAGACATGGGGTCGCGTCTTCCCTCCGCATGTAGGAGGAGCTGCCTAGGTGCTTGATTTCTAACCATTATTCTATGTAGCAATGTTGTGACATGCTCTACATGTGACATCCAAATGAGTAAATATATATTGACTTGGATCAACTACTCTAACTCTCTCTATAGAAGTCCATACTGGGACATTATGGGTTCGATTATTTCACTCATGTTTCTCCCTACATTCATGTACTCCCCTCCTAACAGTTTCCACCCTTCCTTCTATAAATGTAGATGCTTGATTTTTAAGCACTATTCCTTCTCTAGCAACATTGCGATTGGCTCTGCATGTGACATCCAAGAAACGACATCGTTCAAGTCATGCTAAACATCTATATATGGCCTAATAGATTTTCAATCCTAATAGATTTTTAGCCTAATATGTATGTGTAGCCTAAAATATACATAGCCTAAAGTATATAGCTTAAAATATATATAGCCTAAAGATGTATATAGTCTAAAATATATGGCCTAAAGATATATATAGCCTAAAGTTATATATAGTCAAAAATATATATGGCTTAAAGATATATATATGTTAAGGCTTTTCATTTCTACTAGGTCCTCAAGCAAACCTATCGCTCTCATCTGGTCCCCCTCCCCCATCAACTCCCCCCCCCCAGTTCCCTCCATCTTGTGCTACCATGCCATTTCCATATCCAGGCCCTTCTATAAATGCCCTTTCATCATCAAGGGCTCCCTCTACCTCCATAGCGCTCCCTTTCTCCATGCCGTTTCCTTCCAGGGCCCGCCAGGAAATCTTTCACCATTATCTAGAGTGGCTTCACGAACATCCTTGTTTGCGATACCAATTTATCGCTTGGCTTTTCCAGCCAAATGGCCATCTTTAACAACCCCTCAATCTCATGCCCAAGGTTTTGTATTAAGAGTGTAAGTGGTAACTTACTCTCCATAGGCCCAATCTATGCATGGAGCATCTCATTCACTTCCTCTTCTATAGGTTTCAGGTAATCCATTGCATTTTTCGAAGATAGGAAATAGAAAAGATTTTACAGGACTGGGGACTCAACAGTCCTCAACGTCACGACCCAATAAAACAATCGACATGGTCAAAGTGATGGACTCGAGACTCAGTAGTCCTCAACGTCATGACCCATTGACTTGCTTAATCCAGATGATGTTAAAGTTTAAGCATTGGGTTTAGCAGTACTCAATATGGGTACTACTAAAAGTCTGCTAATTTTAGCATGCCCATGTGCAAGAGAGTGGCCACAGACCATTGTGGTGAGAGAGAGTCTCAGAGACAGAGAGAGAAGCTAGCTGTAAGCTGCTGGCTATTAGACACTGGAACTCATCATTGATGAATAGTTAGTAACCTAAGGAAGGTCGCTTATAAAAAACAATTAGTGTAGATTATTTATGAGAATATATTAATGAAGAAGAAGGTTGGATCCTTTCTAGATTTAAAAAAGCATATGTTGATTGAGCTCTCACCTTTCAAAGTTCTGCAACCTGTAAAATTACAAAACTACAAAACCTACAAAGAAGAAGAAGTTAAAAAATACATTCTCTCTCTGCATCCTTGAGTGTAAGAAAAAAGAAGAAGTCGAAGGTGAGAACCTGCAACCTGAAAGCATGCAAAGAAGAATTACAGTCAAAAACAAAAAAAGAGAGAGGGAGATGCATAGCCCCTCCCCACTCCCAAATCTAATCACCTCTCTCCGAAATGTAAGGTAATCATCACCTCACCTTCCTCTCCACTTTTTTCATATTCAAAAAAGGCTTTGATTGAAAGAAAGGTGCTTTACATGCTCATGGGCTATCAAATTAGATGGCTAGGGACTTTTAAAAATTCATCACATTCTTCTTCTTAATATACAAAAAATATAACACAGAGAATTTCTTCCTGGTTGGCTGCCAGGTGGCACAGGAAACCTCTTCCTTTATATAATAAAGAGAAGAGATATGGAGAAGATGAGCTTGGCGTTGGGTTAATAAGGTTGTAAGCCTAGGTGGAGGCTTGCGTTCTAAATCGGTACGGTGCGAAAAAGGAGAGGTGGAACTAGGACTCAAGAGTCAAGAGCCCTTTTTGCAAGGAGTGGTGGCATTCATCATGAATGAGAAAATGCTTAGTAGGTACTAGGGTGCAACACTTCAATGAGGAGGGAGCACACAAAAAGCCAAAAAGGACCTCATCCTCAAAATGTGTAATGGCCACAAGAAATATCCAAGGCAAGAGTAGTACAATGCCCTAAACCCATCTAGATACTCATCCAACCTTAGTGCGTAGGGCTTATGTCTTCTTCCTCATCTGTGGGACACGAGGAAGAAGCCATAGGTTGTTTTAGGGTCTCGCCATAGCTATCTGCTCTGTTACAGAGCTCGCCGAGAATCACATCGCAGGCGGTGGCGGTTGGACAAAAGCTAAGCTTTTTTCTCCTCTGAGATGCAATTTCTGAGCTTCTGAGCTTTTCTGATCTCAAATACAAGGTACTTGCACCCCTCTCTCTCTCTCTCTCTCACACAACACAACACACACACACACACACACGCACGCACGCAATCATGAGATTTAGAACAGTAATCACGACTCTTAGAGAGGTTCAAGAAACGTCAATGACGATTTCTGTGGATTTGTTTCAGAGATGCATATCATTTTTCTTTGCCTTCTAATGATTCAGCATCATGCCTCAATCTATTTGGCACCCAATTTTTTTTAAAAATGCAGCTTGGCTGCTCTCATGGCTGGAAAAACGAACAAGAACAAGAGCAAGGCCAAGGCTGGTGCCAATGTTAATGAAAATCATTCCGAAGGTTTGGCCGAGGATAATGCAGCACTGATGATCGAGAATTCTGATATGTGTATAACTGCCGCCACTAGTGATTCAAATGAGCAGGAGAATGAGTCTGCAGCAGGAACAGAAAATGCACCAGAGCAACAGGTGGCAGAAGACAGCGTTCCACTTATTGACAAATCTGACAATGCAGCCGACTGCAAAGCCGTGGATTCAAGTGGACCGGAGGGTACATGGCTAATCAGACCTCTAATTTGTCTGCACTTTTGGGATTGTTAGTGTTTTACCTATATAGGTATCCTTTCAAACTTCATCTAAGTTGAAAGAAGCTTGTTGTGAAGAGCTTAACAAATTCTCTTGTATATGCAGGAGAACTGCGATTGTATCCTATGGCTGTGAAAGGGCCATCTGGAGAGCGGGTTGACTTGCAGGTAAGCTACTTCATTCTTTACATTTCTCCCAACCATGCTGCTTTTGTATCCCGAAATCATAGAGGCAGGTTTGGCAAGGTGTTTGCATCGTGATTAGTTTTTAGTATTTTTTGCGCCTTGAAATACTATGTGGCAGGGTGCATTAACATGCACAAGTTTTTTCACCTTGGTCTATTGTCTTGGTAACTATATCATCTATACATACACATATTCAGCATTCCCACCCCTATATAAGGGTTCCTCCAGCCCTTGGGCCAATCGTTTGACATTTTTTCACAAGTGTGAGGTGTGTGCATAGCCAAACTCAAGGGAGAGAGGTCTCGATCCAGGGCAGCAAGCAACGTTTCCAGAAATGCAGCCAGGAGGAGGTCTCCAAGTCTACGAATGCGAGTGCCAATGTGTTGCCAGGCAGCATGGCCATGACAGCCCACTTTGAGGTACTCTGCTTGGGACCCTATATTGTGTACTCTCTCTCTCTCTCACCTTAGGTTAGGTTAACCATAGCCCAGGGGTTAGGCATCTTAAGTGGTGCTTAGTAGCTTTTATGAGACATGTGCTATATTTGGCTCATGGTTTATAGGAGGTTGACTATGGGTCAGTTTGAGGGAGAGCTCCTCAAACTTGGACTTGAGGCCTTGAGAGTACTCCATGCTTGCATCAGATGGGTGTGTACTGGTGGTATGGGACGTCGGGGACTTTGCACGTGGAGCCGTGTTGGATGCTACTATCCCCTTGTGCTCAGTGGTGAGCCTAAACGGCTTTGCGGTTCGGTGGTGAGCTAGATGCTAGTGTCTATATGTGTTTCCTTTTTGTTTATGCTTAATCGTAGGGTTTGTTAGCTTGGGGGCTTTACATTGGTATTAGAGCCAGACGTGGAACCAAGCTGGGATCAAGGTGGCTCCAAACGTAGTGAACGATACGTTTAGTACATTTGGAAAACGCGTTGAAAAGATTCCAAACGTAGTGAACGCTGTCCCCGATATATGTATATATATATATTATATAATATTATATATATATATATATATATATATATATATATATAAAATATAATATAGTTTGCTTATAAAATTTTGAAATATGAAGTTTGAAGATTCATCAATGAACATTAAAGCACTTACTAATACTATACAACCTTTAGTTCAATTTTGCGGGAGGGAGAGAGAGAGAGAGACTTGAGCATGTGCGAGAGAGAGAGAGAGAGAGAGAGAGAGAGAGAGAGAGAGAGTTGAGCGCCGCATAGAGACGCCTACAGGAAAAGACTTGAGCGCCGCACAGAGATGCCGCACATAGACGTTGCACAGAGGCTGCCACACGCACGTAAGGAAAAACGAAAAAAAAAACGACGTTGACTTGCATCCGCTTTTTTAACCTATAAAATCAAAAGTGCACGTTCACTACGTTTCCAAACGTTTGGAACGTTTGGATTACATCCAAACGTAGTTTGGATGCAACTATGGCTGGGAACACTCCAACGACGAGAAAATTCATCGTGTGGATCTTGTGGGTTCTAATATGTGGACTGCTTTTTGTCTTCCAAGGCCTGCTGGTATGGGACACTTAGGGTGGAAGACAGAGCATAGTTAGAGGTGAATGGAGAAGATGCTATGGTTAGGTATGATTAGATGGTTTTCGCAATCGTTGCGTATCTATGGAAAAAGCACGATCCTTTTGTCATATCTCTGCGTTTGCTTGTTCGTACGAGGGTAACACCTTGGGCAATGGACGTTTTCATGCATAGGAGGCTTTTGGACTATTTTGTTGAGCCATTTAGAGGGCTGGTCGGGTTCTGCAGAAAGCTGAACCCTATTCGCTTTTTGATTGTGCGTGGGATTTTATGCTTTTTGGGACTTTGTTGTGTGCTTTTTCTGTGTATGGCTGCGACCGGCAGTGACTCCATTTGAAAACTGGAAAACGACAATGTGAAGGTAACCCTAACGCATATATTGTGGCATCTGTTGAGAGAAAGTCACATGGAAGAGAGAGAAAAGCTGTGAACTTTAGCGTGCTGGGCATGCTTTTGGACTGCTGTACCATTGTTTGTTAGACACACAAGCATGAAACAGAGGCAGCCGACTGGCATTAAACCTCCACGACCAGCCAAAAAAGCAGTCGGCCAGCTGCAGGGGTGTCGGCCAGCACATTTGGGAGGTTGTGGACCTGAAGCAAAACAATCAGCCAACACTAGCATGTAAATGCTAGTCAGCCAGCATCAGCATTAGAGGTCCTCCTTCCACCACAGGGCTGCCACCCAAGCCACAGAAAAATAGGGAAAAATGGGGAAATACGGAGAGTGGGGAAAAATGAGAAAACACCTACAAGGGCGGGCATACCCACAACAAAGGCCCTGGTGTCTATAGAAAGATAGGAGATAACTTCTAACACCCCCTCTCAGCTCCTGGCTGCTGTGAAACCAACCACAGGGAGTTGGGGTGCCGCCTGAGCAAATCCTGAGATAGCGACTTCGTGAAGAGGTCCACTGTACTGTCCTCCGTCGAACAGAACTCTAGCAAGATGTCATCAGCAACGATCTGTTCACGAACAAAGTGCGTTTGGATGACCATGGCTTCCTCTCGTGGAAGCCCAATCTTGCAATGCAACCTCTGCAACCTCACCACCTCACAAGCAGCCCGGTACTCTGCCTCTGTCGATGACAAGGCAAAAGATGACTGCCTCTTACTGCTCCATAAAACCGCTCCTGGGCCTGAATTAGATCTCCTTGTGTTCGGATCTCCTCCCCAAACTGAGTCACTCCAACCGTGTAGTTGGACTCCATCAATCAATCCCCCTCCTGTGTAAAAGAGTCCATGATCCTTCGCATGTCGCAGAAACCACAGGATACGCAATCCTACCTCCCAAAGTCATGTGCAACCATGAGCTCAACTCCCTCATCAGGAAGCTCACGTCCAATCTGGTATCCATCAATCAAATCAATGGACCATTCTGCTTCCGAGTCGAAGAGACATCACACTGCTCACAAGGATCAACACCTGTTATGGTGAAAAGCCAAGTCCTGGAAACCTGTTGAAGACCACGCAAGGCCTTCTGGAACTTGTCAACCACCCCATCTGAATCCGGAACCACAAAGCCTGGAGAATGTACCTCCTTCTGCAAGTAATCAACTGCCACCTGCCTGGCTTTCCAAGAGGTCCCCGTGGAAAGAACATCCTCATCTACAGGAGTTTCTTTGTCCCGAATACTACGAGACATCAGAGCATAAGTTACCTGTTCAGTTTCCGCCGTAGGCAAGGTGGAGATGGCGCTGCGTGAGACAGGAGCTGAGACGGTCGAGGTGAGCTGAGCCACTGGCGGAGGTGGTCCTAGAGCCGCCCCATAAGCCGGCGGTGATGGTCTGCTCCCCAATAGCGCCGCTTGTTTAGGTGGTGTGAGTTGGCGGCGTTGGTTTTTGTGCGGCGGTGCCTGGGCGGAGCGCGGCTCTGAATCGACAAGTGGTGCAGGTAGACAGGTTGGTGTCGCGTGCAGGACAGCAGTAGTGGGTGCAGAGAAGCTGGCGTACGCCGTAGAGAGCACACAGTTGATCCCGTTGATTGCTTGAGTGTCGAATCGAGCAGGGAAGGTTGTGATGTTGATCATTGTTGTGAGCAGCAAGCAGTGGGATTCTAGCAAGAGATGCGACTTTGATACCAACTGGTGGCAAACAGAGAGGTTGGAGAAAACGGCAGAGTATAGAGAATCCACAAAAGGAGATGCAGGAGGTTGAGGAGCAGGTGAAAGGTTGCACATAGCCTATATATTGCTGATATGATTGCAGAAATAGGGTCGTTACTTGGTACTGCTCTATGATTGGGCTCTCCCATATACTGTGATGATACCTGAGGTGTAGAAGTCATGTGTACTCGAGCTCATAAATAGATGAGAAGGTCGTTGGCTGGCCACCAAAACCATCCACATGTGCTTCTTGTTCCGCCATGGAATACAGATGCACAAAATCAGCAAACATGCAGGGATTTAAGGAGTGCAGAGAGTTCAAGGTGGTCGCACACAGTGGGTAGATAGCATTCAGCTTTTTGCAGAAGCACAACTCACATAGGTCGACTTTCAGCCCACACATCAAGCATGCCGACTTTAATGAGTAAGTACTCCAAAAAAAGCAAGCTTATCCCCAAAATTACTAGGCGGCCAGCTTTTTCCCTTTTTGTTCCCCCCTTTTTTAGCATAAAGGCCATTTATATGCCATATATGCCTAAAATAACCCCATGCATGCCAATGAGGTGATAGTTCAAGTGGTGAAGGTGTTTGTCTAGGACCAAGAGGTCCTGGGTTTAAAACCCCACTAGGTGCTTCCTCGGTGGCATCGCCTACGGGCGGATACAAAAGCACCTATAGGGGGTGAAAAATGGTAACTACAGGAGGATCTTGGGCCTATAGCCAGTCGGAAAAAATGATAACCCCATGTGCATGCTTTTTTTTTGAAAGGCCGTGTGTCCTTGCGCCCATGCTTTCAGCCACGCGTCACTCTTGCTGCCTGCCTTTTGCACAAATGTGGGTTTGTGATTGTACGGCCAGTGACACAAACGTCCCCCCATTGCTCGTGTATAGACAGTGCTGACAGCAAGTAAAGAGCATGTCCAGCACGCTACAGTCCACTTGCCTTCATCTCTCTTTCTTCCACACGCTTTTCATCCACGAAACACCTTCTTGCTTGCGCTAGGGTTACCCTTCTTTCAGTCATTTCTTCTAGGCTGAGCTACTGTTGTTTGCAGCCATGTATAAAAAAGTATTCAATAGAGTCCCAAAAGGCAAAAACTCCCATGCGTAAAAGCGCATAGGATTCAGCCCTATGAAGAACTCGACCAGCTCTCTATATAACTCAGCAAACAGTCCTAGAACCTCATGTGCATGAAAATGACCAAGGCCCAAGGTGTCTCCCACAAGGAGGCACATACAAGGACTTAGAGAACAAGCAAACACACACAAACATAACAAAAAGCTGTTGCTTTTTCCATGGATATGCAATGATTTCAAAAACCGTCCGAGCATACCTAACCGCATCATCTCCTTCGCTCACCTCTAACCCTTCTCCTCTGTCTTCCGCCCTAAGTGTCCCATACCACCGGGGCTTGGAAGACAAAAAGTAGTCCACAAATTAGAACCCAAAGGATCCACCCGATGGATTTTCTCCTCTCCTACCACAAACAAACAGGAAACAAACATAAACACTGGCATACCTAACCATAGTGTCTTCTCCGCACACCTCCGACTCTCCTCCTCCGTCTCCGACCTAGGTGTCCCATACAACCGGGCCTTGGAAGACAAAAAGCAGCGCACAAATTAGAATATAGAAGATCCATTGATGGACTTTCTCCTCTCCTTGTTGCAGAGTGTTCCTAGCTTAATTCCAGTAGTTGTGACTGTCATACCAATGTAAATCCCCCAGGCTAATAGACCCTACAATTAAGTGTAAACAAAAAAGAAACAAACATAAACACTGGCATCTAGCTAACAACCCAACCATAGAGTTGTAGGCTCACCCTTGAGTACAAGCAGATAGTATCATCCGAGACATGATTGCAAAAAAATGCATTTTTTTTTGAAAAAATAAAAAACGTGTACGTTTCAAAATATCCCAATTTTGGGGACGCGTTTAAAAAAAATAATTATTTTTTTTAAAAATATGTTTTTTTTGGGACGTGTTTGTTTTTGTGCATGAATGGTTAATGTTGAATGGTCATTGGTAAATCAATATTAAAGTTAATGTTGAATGGCATTGTTGCCACTAGACCCATGGGGGCTTGGGGCCATGTGAATGTATTATGATTTAATGAATTATGATAGCCATAGGCTTCAAATTGTTCACTCTTGAGTTTTTATGCACAAGTTTAACTTTTATAGATGAAATTTCTGGTTACTAGGCTTAAAAACTGTCATGACCCTGTGAAAATGGAACAGCACAAGTGTGGGCATGGTGGTTGCTGAGCAAAATAAATATTAAATGATTCATATTTGGGGTGTCCGGACAAAGGGAATGATGTGTGGACATCTGCAGGTGTGAAGGGGGACCAAGAACATTAATATTTTTAATGTTCTAACCATGGGTGGCCCCTAGGCCTTAGTGGCCCCTAGGAACTTTAATAAACATTAAAGTTTGGGCCTTAGGATATTTTTGGAGAGAGGCAACTCCACTTTTGGAGTTACACGCCTCTCTCATCTCTCTCTCTCTCTTGCTTTTGGGAAAACGTGCAAGTTTCATGCGTGAAAGAGAAGAGAAGCTGGTCGACTGCATAGAGGTGGAAGCTGCTGGTTTCTGTGTGTGAAAAGCAGGCCGTACAACGCTGTGGAAACGGCCCGTACAGAGCTGTAGGATAGCAGGTACTGCTGCAGGTTTAGGCGACGGCTGTGGAGCACGTACAGACCTGTCCGAACTGTTGCAGGCGCAGACCTGTCAAGCAGGTACACACACGTGCAGCGTGTATTACTGCAGTACTGTCCAGACAGTTGCAGGCGCAGACTGTCAAGCAGGTACACACACGTGCAGCGTGTATTACTGCAGTACTGTCCAGACAGTTGCAGGCGCAAACTTGTCCAGCAGGTACACACACGTGCAGGGTGCACTGCTGCAGTTCTGTCCAGTTGGTACAAACAGGGCAGTACAGTATTGTATAGCTGCACGCGGCGCCTCATTTGGTACAGTCGGCGCATCATCAAGGATAGCTGCAGGTACAGCACTGAGGCGGCTGCAAGGAAGAAGGTACAGACAGGTACACACACGTGTTGCGCATGCAGATTCGTACAATCAAGTGCACACGTGTGAAGCAGAGTTGTTGATACAAGCGACTGCAAGTACAGACTGGTACAGTCAATCCCTCCGGTGCAGATCCACGCATTGAAATTGGTAAGCTCTGAACTTGTCCATCTTTCTTTCTTTCCACTGGCTTGTATCTGCTGCAGAGTTGTGCTATCTGGCCCCTTGTGAGAGGAGGGGTATGGCAGTTTGAAAGGGTGGAAACAGAGACTGGACAGTGGATGTATGTTTGTACTGAGTTGTGAAACCATGTACATGGGATATGCGAGATGTGTGCTCAAGGCTGCCCGGCTGAATTGTCTTGGCTGATCCGAGGGAAACACAGAGTGTTGCTTTTGTGGAACACAGATCTATGTGTGAATCCTCTGTGCTAAGAGGTCTTGTGGGCTGCCAGATTGGACATACAGGTGTATTCTCCTGGCTGGTTTTGTTGTACTCAGTTTTACATCTCATTGAATATGAATAAAGAAATACCGAAAGGGGCGCCAAGCTTTGAGGCCAATTGGTGTCGTTTTCATTTCAGTTTGGGCAATCTAGCTCTAGTTAATTTTGTTTCTTATTTGGACTACAAGTGGAAGGGTGACTGCTAGTCTACCGCACTTTGGTTTCTACCAGAGGCCGGTTTCAAAAACTATATATACAGACCATAATAATAGCTAAAAAAAATTAACGAATAAAAAACTTATTTTAAGAACTTCCCCAAAAATAAAAAACGTTTTTAAAAGTATAAAACTCGTATAATACTTCCCGTTTTAAAAATGTCTAGCAACTATGCATGGCTCCATGTGCAAAGTCCCTGGCGTTCCATACCACTAGTACACACCCATTAGATATAAGTGTGTTGTCTAAGTTCTTGGAGCCACACACTCTTGTGCTCTGTTTTGGGGATTGGTTTCAGTCCTTGCCACTCGCATTAGATGCCTTGGGTTGCTAGGGCTATGTAGTCTTGGGCTTTCCACCGTTGTGCTTCATTTCGGCACTTTGTGCAAACGCTAGTGCCTGTTCGAAGGAGGTCGTGGTTTCAAACATATGTACATCTCAGTGGATTTGCGTGTCTTTTTTTGTGCTCAAATTTGCGCCACTACAAAGCGAGGTGAGTGACCTTATTGGCAAACTAATGCACTGGTTGTGTGTTCAAGCGCAATCCCCTAAACCCATCCTCAAGCACCTTAAGATAGTGAGGAGGTAAGAATTGCCTCTTGAGGTTGGTGACAAGCTGGTCCCATTTATTGCAAGCAACCCTAGACTAGGTGTTTGCTTGGGCACAAGTAATTCACCAAGAAATTACCTCACCCTCGATGTAACAACTTGCTACACAACCTTTTCTACATTCGATATTCTACCAACAACAAAATAAGCTTTAAACTAATGAATCCAATAATACAAAGCTGGGGGATCAAGTTTTAACACAATCACATTTATAAAAAATCACCTTTTTGTGAAGATGAGCCGAGGTAGTTGCAAGTGTTGCTCTCGTGTCAAAAGCTGCAAAGAATCGATCATGTTCTAGGTGTCCCCTTTGCTCTTCTTATTCTATATACAATCGTTGGGCTTTTGCACTGAGGGCTACTCTTTCATGATATGTTTGCATCTGAAGCTCATGCTCTTGCATCTTCAACTCATGTTGATACTAGAGCGAAATCCAATAGTCGCATGCTTACTATTGTTATAACTAAACACAATCTGTGGATGATACCTTCCCCACTTAGACTGTCTCTTGGAGACATACATCGTGAACATATCCTTCATAGGTTGGTTCGTCCTCTTCGTCTGACCATCTTACCTCGGATGATTATCCGAAGATGACATAACATGTTTCCAATTTGGAGTTGTGCAATGAATTTGGGATCTCCATCACTAACAAACTCCCCAAGCAGTCCATAGAGCTTATACAATTGCCCCACAAAGAGATGAGCCAACTCGTAAGTCTTTACCGACAACTTGGTAGGGATAAATCTAGCCATCTTCGTCAATCGATCAACTACAATCCACATTGAATCATGGCCCCTACTAGTCTGGGGTACTCTAATTACAAAATCCATAGAGACACCTTGCCACTTGTTCTCAAGAATTTGCAAGACTCTATAGCTCTAAGCCTTTCAACTTTATTAAGTTGGCACTGGGTACCCTTTTGCACATAATCCTCAACAAAGGATTTCATGTGTGGCCAATAGAAATGCCAGCCAACCAAGGCCAAGGTTTTATGTATGCTCGGGTGCCCCACATTACGTGCGTCATGGCACTCATGCAATATCAAAGCTTGGACATCCAGATCACTAGGCACACAAACCTTGGCATCCTTGAATAGTATTCCACCTCCAATGGAATACTTTGCTAATATCTTTCTCTCAACAGCACTCATCGAAGTGTCCGAAACACTTGGATACCGTGGGTAGCAACCGGCCTAGACCAATTGCCAAATTCGGCCAAAATGGAAATCATGTTGGCAATGCCCTTTAAGAGATAGATAGAAGTCACAGGTTATGTCAACAAAAGAGATAGCATTGACCTCGAGGATCCTACTAAGGGCATCAGCAACGCGATTAGTTGCCCCCTTACAGGAATGGATCTGGAAGTCAAACTCTTGCATGAGGTCAACCTATCTCGCCTTCCGACCCCTCAGGTCAGGTTGATCACAAATATACTTCAAGGAGTGGTAATCCATCCGACTACAAACCGTGGTCCATACAAACAGTGTGTTTGCATTTTCATCGCATGGATAACACAACGAGAAGCTCCTTTTTTCTAGGTAGGATACCACATCTGTGTCTTTGAAAGCTTCTTGCTTTCAAAGGATATGGGTCTCCCATCCTAAAACAAAGTAGCACCTATTGCATAATCATTGGCATCCGTTTCAATCACAAAAGGTTTACTAGAACCCACAATCCGCAACATTGGCGCTGGGGTAACTAGCTCCTTCAATGCTCTAAAACAGAGATCCAACTTATCACTCCAAACCATCGGAGGACTTAACTCGTGCTTCTTGCTTCTCAATCATTTTAAACCATTCCAAGACGTTATGAACCTTATCAAGATGAATCCTCACACCAGCAATAGAGATGACATGACCTAGATACAAGAGTTCCTGCTGTAAGAAGTCACGCTTTGACTTCTTCCCACCTCACCTGAGAATCTCCAAGATGACTCTGAGAGGTTGTATGTGCTCCTCCAATGACCCTTGTAAATTTGTATGTCGTCCAAGAAGACAACAATCCACTTTCCTAGATATGGACGAAATAAATCATTGCTCTATTGAAAAGTACCAGGAGCATTGGTCAACCCAAAAGGTAGGACCAAGAGGTCATAGTGGCCATAGCGCATCATCCGAAACACAGATTGTTACGACCCTATGTTTTTCTCTGGACAACAAGCAGGTGGGCACGGGCACAGGCACGGGCACGGGATGTTCAGTGTGAACAGGCATCAGTTTGGATATGAAAAGGAAAACCCATATGTGTGTAGCCAACCCAAGTTTGAAAGGAGACTAAAAGGGATTTTAAAGTTTATAAGGTTTAATAACCTTGGACAGCTTAAAAATATTATTTTTTAAAAGCATGCGTTCTTGCTATGTTGCTTTTGGCGTTTTTTTGATGAAAAGTGAATCGCCTCTTTATAAAGGGCGAAGGGTGGCGGATTCGAGGGGAGGTTGCCGGGTGGTTTACGCGGGCGCATCCCCTTGAGCGCTGCTGCGCGTACGTTTGGAAGGCCAGGCAGCTGCTGTGCATGGGCTACAACAGGGTGTTGCTGCACATGGGCTATAGGCGCCAGGCAGCTGCTGCGCATGGGCTACAGGTGGCGAGCACTGCTGCGAGCATAGGCTTCAGGCGGCAGGCGCTGTTGCGCATGGACCACAGGAGGCAGGCGTTGCTGTGCGCATGTGCTACAGCCAGCAGAGGGGCACCAGGCGGCTGGGCTACAGCCAGCAATCGGTAACCAGGTGGGCAGCAACGGGCAGCCAAAAGGAGGCGCCAGGTGGGAGGCTTTTTGCGGCGTAGAGCAGTGCCATGTGCGGGTGCTGGCGACTGTGTGTGTGGAAGCAGCCAATAGAGACTTATCGAGGTGACTGTTGGGTTGGACAGCACGACTCTATCTCTCTCTTGGAAGGAGGCACCGAGGGGCTAACAGCCAAGGGGTTTCTCTCTCTCTCTCTTCGCAAGCAGGTTTTGTTTACGAGATTAGGATGCAGAGGATCAAGCTACATATGCACAGGATGATGTTCTTGGAAGAGATGTGTTGTTGCTCATCATCTTGGACTTATGTGTATTCAGGGATTGCTTGATACGTCCTCTATCTTTCTCTCTCTAGGTTTTGGCAACCATACTTGGATGGTATATCTGTCATGGAAACAGGACATTGGTTTTTCGAGAGGAAACATGACTATGGTATCGAGGAAACATACATGCCTATGGTTTATGGATATAGGTCTATGGTTTATTGGATACAGGTTTTTGGTTTCATGTGGGAAACATGTCTTTGGATTCATGTGAACAGGTTATAGTTTTCTCGAGGTTACATGCAAGCTGTGACTATAGGAAGGTCATATGGTTTGGTACAACCCTACTGCTGTTTGGGAAAGAGGGTTTGTGGGATCCATGGTTGAGATGGAGAAGACCTTTTCAAGCAGGGAGGTGTTGTACAGGTGTGCCTTCTCTATGGAATGCTTTGCTGTAATAACGAGAGTTCTTATTTGGAAGTCCTGGGTGAAAAGCTAAAAAGGATTCTATTGGTAGAGGATTCTACGAGTTGTAATATGTACTCAAATTTTGTTCAAGTAAAGAAATACTGCAAGGGACGCCACTGCGTTTTGGGACCAATCGGTGTCCTTGTACTATTTGCAGGAGCGCTGTAGCTCCCCCTGTTTGTTTCCTTTTCTAGGTCCTCATGGGTGCTGAAGTGTTTTGTGTGCGGGTGTTTGTTTCACCGCCCGTCAGATTTCTGAAGGCCGGTTTCATGGTTCCATTGCCAGGATATCGTCTACTTTCTCAAGGAGGCGAGCCCGTGGTTGTCACATCAAAACCTTCAACATGTGGAAAGTGAAAAGGAAGTACAGGAGATAGTGCAGGATTATGAGTCTTTGCCTATATGAGGTGAAGAGCAAAAGCTAAAGATGAAGCTTAGGAGAAAAGACACCAAGGATAGGAAGTAGTCAGCCAGGAACAAGAAAGCAGTTGAAGTGTTGTGGTGCAAGAGATGGGTTGAAGGCTATGACTTTCGACATTTTGTCACCAGTGGTATCTTCACGGAAGCTTCATGGGGTTCGGAAGGTAGCTTCTTTCTATGTCTAGCAGTGGTGATCTACTATGCTTCATTGGGACTTGTGCTTACCACGTGGGTGGAGTACAAGTATGTTTTGGGTGCCTGTGGATGTATCAGGTGAGGCTCAGTTGGAAGTTGAGGAACTTGACGAGGTTCTTATTCCAGAGCAGATACTGGCACATAAGGAAAAAAAGGTACAAGGTAAAGTTTCCCGTCGCTATCTTGTGAAGTTTAAAGAACTATAGTGATGGATGCGAAGTGGATGGAGGAGGGTGACTTAGCAGATTCACCTTAGGTATTGCAGCTTTATCTTGACGCCTTTGAGTTGGAGCTGACTCTTGCGAATGGCTCATTCAGGTTCAGCAGAGCATGGGTTTGGAGCATTGCCTGATGCTCAAGAAGGGGGTAGCACCTCCGCTCCCTTGTTACAGACAGGCTCAGTTTTTCATCTGGGAGTTGTTTGATGACATCTTTGTATTCACCGGAGGTACTGAGGCTGACAGTACATCTGCTTATGGGACTTCTATGATATTGTGTACTAGTCACATGAGATGATGCTATTTTTGGAGTTGGTTTCCTTTGGAATGGCATGGTGTGGTTTAGCTCAAAGTCTGCAGCAACCTGAGTTAACACTTCGAGACTCTGTGGAGGGCATAAGTCTTGTGAGCAGTCCTAGAGTTGGTTTGGTTCATATATGGATTGAACTCTATTTGTGCATGTATTTATACACTTTCTGAGGTATTATTGTATTCTGGTGCCATTGGATCCTGGTACTCTTGGGAATACATGGGTAATACTCTGGATACGTCAGGATGAGATGCATGTATATTGGTATGATACATCAAGTACTTTATTATGTTCATGGATGCATCTCTGAGTGTGGCTCCTGCGGGATGGTCATGTGCAGAGTGGGTAAACAATCAAGAGGGACATATGTGGAAAGTACTTCGTGGATGTATAGTCTAGATGCATTGAGTGCTTTCATATGCTCATGTTTTACCATCAGTCGTGGATGCCCATGGGTGTAAGGCTTGCGAGCAACCCTGAGACTGCTATTTTGGAGTGGGTAGAGCATCTTCAGGAGCATATTGTTTGCGAATGCATATATGTGTCATGCATATGTTTGTCATATGTAGAATGATGCATGGTTTTGTTTTTGGCTAACACAGGTAACGTGTTTCCACTTGTTTTTAGACTCTTGCTGCAAGTTTTGAAGGAACAAGCAAGAGTTGTTTGTCACTTTGATGTGACGGTATGGCCTTATTGTTTAGGATGATTGTTTCATCACCCAAATGCACCGGAGGGGCATTGCTTTGGTCATATGGGGACTCTTTCTTCATTGGATGCCTTACTATGTTATTGAGTGCAATCGAGGACGCTTGCTGTTTTTCAAGAGGGGGGTATGTTACGACCCTGTGTTTTTCTCTGGACAACAAGCAGGTGGGCAAGGGCACGGGATGGTCAATGTGAACAGGCATCAGTTTGGATATGAAAAGGAAAACCCATATGTGTGTGGCCAGCCCAAGTGTGAAAGGGGGCAAAAAGGGATTTTAAAGTTTATAAGGTTTAATAACCTTGGAAGGCTTAAAAATATTATTTTTTTAAAGCATGCGTTTTTGCTATGTTGCTTTTGGTGTTTCTTTGATGAAAAGTGAATCGCCTCTTTATAAAGAACGAAGGGTGGCAGATTCGAGGGGAGGTCGCCGGGTGGTTTACGCGGGCGCATCCCCTTGAGCGTTGCTGCGCGTACGTTTGGAAGGCCAGGTAGCTGCTTCGCATGGGCTACAGGTGGCGGGCGCTGCTGCGAGCATAGGCTTCAGGTGGCGAGTGCTGTTGCGCATGGACCACAGTGTTGAGATATCGAGCTCGTCTAGTGAGGCGGTGGCCACTGATGACCCGCCTGGGGGATAGGCCCCACACTTACACCACTGGCATGGTTGGTGAGATCTTGGGTGATATGCGGCCAGTGGGATGACAGGCTGTGTGACAGCCACTCTAGAGACTGGCATAGTTATAGCGCCAGCTCATTTAGTCGGGTTCACACTATAGAGAACCCGTGTATGTATTTGGTTGAGTACCTTTCATATTGTGTGTACTCTTATTCTTGTATATGGTGTGTTGAGTGTTGAGTAGAGAAGAAGAAGATTTTCAGCCTCTCACCTTGTGTGTTCTCTATTAGGGTTTTGTGAGTGTGTGTGTGTGCTTGCAAGAGCTCAAGCTCTCTTCCCCCCTGCATCTTTTCATGGTATCAGAGCCTGGTTCGTGCTAAGGGCTGAGCTGCAAGCAAGAGAACCACAGGAAGCGGTACGAGGGTAAGAGCTTCAACTACTCTTCCCTATTTGTGTTGGTGACTACACCCTTGTCGGGAGCTCTACGGGAGGCACCGGCAAACGATGTCCGATTGAGGAGCTTTCTTCGCGGGAGTGAAGCTATAGGGCAACTATATAGTCCTACGGACTGAAATTTTCGGGCCGAAAACGCGTTTCGAGCGCGTCAGGACCTCCGTTTTTCAGAAAGCAGGCGATTTCGAGCACTGCGGGTAAGTCATCGATTCTCTGCAGAACTCTGTTTTACGAACTGCAGGAAGACAGATTGACTGTGCAGACACTGTGGGTGCTGCAAAGAGGTCTACAGTTGCCATTGGGTGTATGTATGCACATTGAAGTTGCTGTTGGTGACATTTGAGAGTACTACAGTACCGCTGTGCAGAAAAATACAGCAGTTGTGCAGAAAAACCATAGTGCAGTTTCTGGTAAAATTGTGTGTTTGGCAAGATGTCTAATGATGGCATAACACAGATTGTGGCTGAGAAGCTGGACAAGAATAACTTCCATGCTTGGAGGTTCAGGTTGACAAATTTCCTGATGGGAAAAGGCTATTGGGACTACATAGAAGGTGAGCATGAAGAGGCATCGGAGATACCGAATATAAATCCGACTGCTGCAGATGTGAAAGAGTTTAAAGATTGGAACCAAGGAGCCAGGAAAGTAATGTATTGGCTTTCCATTAGCATACAGGACACCATGATTGGGCACATTCAGGATGCCAAGTTCCCCAAGGAGGCGTGGGACACCTTGGTAAAGCTTTATGAAACAAATACCAAGGCACGTAAGATACAGTTGAAGAATGAACTTCATACTGTGGAGAAAAAGAGCATGTCTGTGAATGACTATGCGTTGAAGATAAAGGGCATTGTGGAATCCCTTGCATCTATTGGTGTGTCAGTAGATGATGATGACAAGGTGGAAGTCTGTCTACGTGGTCTCGGCCACAATACAAGGCGTTTAAGACGTCTATTCAGACTCGGGAAAACATTCCCAACTTTACAGATTTGGTGTCTATGCTGATTATCGAAGAGAAGAACTTGGGTGAAGACCAACAGTCTTCACAAAGCAAAAACAGTTCAGAGCAACAGGCCTTCTATACGAGTTCAGGAAGAGGACGAGGTAGAGGAGGCCGTGGACGCGGTCAAGGAGGTGGCCGAACAGGTAATCAGAATTATGGCCAGCAGCAGCAGCAACAACAACAGTCCCAGAATCAACAACAACAACAACACGCAGGTGGAAGAGGCAAATTCAGAGGCAGGGGGAGTCAAAGAGGCCGTGGAAATTGGCAAAGGCAATATAATGATGCACGTGAATGCTACTATTGTGGTAAGCCAGGACATGTGCAGTCAGAATGTTATAAGAAGCAGGCTGACATGCAAAATGGGAAAGTGCAGCAAAACAACTATGCATCCTCAAGCAGAAATAATGAGGACAATGAAAGGTTGTTTGTTATGCAGCATGTTGTGAATGCCATGTCTGAAAATGTTGATGCAGCACAAAAAGATAATGTATGGTATGTAGATTCAGGCGCTTCGAACCACATGACGAGTCATGGGGAGTGGTTCAAGGAGATGAAGAACCTGGAAAGACCAGGTTTTGTGGAAACAGGGGATGACACTGCTCATCCAATTGCCCACGTTGGAGATGTGCCATTATCTATGCAGGATGGCAAAGTGAAGTACCTTGCAGATGTACTTCATGTACCGAACATAACAAAGAATCTGGTTTCAGTTGGCCAGATGATTGAGCAGGGTTTACAGGTTAGGTTTAACCCTGATGGGTGTTATGTCGAAGACTTTAAAGACATGTGCAGGTTGGTTGCAAAAGGCAACAGAGTGGGCAGAATGTTTACGTTGGATGTAGACATGCCTGAAATGAGTGCTGCGATGTTTGCAAATGGTTCAGGAGTTGTTGCAGACACAGACATATGGCATAAAAGAATTGGACATGTAAATGTGCAGAGATTGAAGTCTATGCAGACAAAAGGAATTGTGACAGGGTTGCCAAAATTTAAAGTGGAAGGTATGCAGAAAATATGTGAAGCATGCCAATTTGGGAAGCAAACAAAGCATGTGTTTCCACGTAACAGATATGTGAGCAGAAATGCACTAGATGTTGTGCATTCAGATGTATGGGGTCCTACGAAGACCATATCTATGGGAGGCTGCAGGTATTATGTGACTTTCATTGATGACCACACAAGAAAAGTGTGGGTATATTTCATGAAGGAGAAGAGTGAGGTGTTCACTCACTTTCAGCATTTCAGAGTTTTGGTTGAAAAGCAAACAGGGAAATATGTAAAGTGCCTAAGGTCAGATGGAGGGGGAGAGTACTTCTCCAATGAGTTCTCTGAATATTTGAAGAAGAATGGTATTCGGAGACAGTTTACATGCAGATACACTCCGCAGCAAAATGGAGTTGCTGAGCGGAAAAATAGGCACATTGCTGAGATTGCGCGAGCATTGATGGAAGAGAAGAATATGCCGCATTGCTATTGGGCTGAGGCTGTTTCTACAGCAGTATACATCATGAACAGGACTCCAACTGCAGCCATATATGATGTAACTCCAGAGGAGAGGTTTACTGGCAGAAAACCAGATTTGTCTCATCTGAAAGTCTTTGGATGCATTGCATATGTGCATGTGCCAGATGAGCTGAGAACTAAGCTGGATCCGAAAGCTGAAAAATGTGTGTTTATTGGATATTCCCTTGAGCAAAAGGGATACAGGTGTTATAACCCTTCTACACGTGAGTTGAGGGTAAGTAGGGATGTTGTCTTTGATGAGATGAGCAGCTGGTATGCTGCTGAAAAAGAAGCCGTTGGGGCTGATGTGAGTGGAAGTGTGGTTGCAGAGAATGCAGGTCAGCAATCACAGTCTTTGAGTGGACCAGGAGAGTCCTCATCTAGTGGGTCTGTTGATAGACCATGGAGTGGCAGGCTGCGTCATAATACCAGCCCTGCAAATGTGATTAGTACATCACGTAAAGAGAAAGAGAAAGTGGTTGAGCCCCTTGGTATACCTGACATTTCTGCAAGGCATTCTCATGTTGATGGAGAGTCTAGTGGCTCAGATATGAGCCTTGATGAGGAGCTTGGGATCCCAGCTATGAGAACACCTGGTGTAAAGAAGGCTATGGAAGCCATGAATGAAAAGCTGCGAAGATCAGGGAGAGTGAAGAACCCTGTGCAGAGATTTACATATGATGGTTATGTGGCACATCACTATGCATATATGGCAAAGGTTGTGCAGGTTGTTGAGCCCACATGCATTGATGAGGCTGTTGGAAATGTGTGTTGGGAGAAAGCTATGGATGAGGAGATGGATGCACTATATGGAAATGAAACTTGGGACTTAGTGCAATTGCCTGAAGGCAAGAAAGCCATTGGATGCAAGTGGGTGTACAAAGTTAAACATAACAGTGATGGAAGCATAAACAGGTACAAGGCTAGATTGGTAGCCAAAGGATATGCGCAGACATATGGGATTGATTATGAGGAAACTTTCAGCCCAGTTGCCAAGATGGCAACGGTGAGAGTTGTGATAGCAGTGGCTGCGTCAAAGCAATGGTCTTTACATCAGATGGATGTAAAGAATGCATTCTTGCATGGGGATTTGCAAGAAGAGGTGTATATGTTGCAGCCACCTGGTTATGAGGATGTGGGTCACCCCGAGCATGTTTGCAGGTTGAAGAAAGCCTTGTATGGCTTAAAGCAAGCACCAAGAGCATGGTCTGACAAGATCTCTGAATATCTTGTCACTATTGGCTTTCATGTAGCCAATGCAGATTTCTCATTGTATGTGAGACATGGTGATAGAGGGGTTGTGCTTGTTGTCATCTATGTAGATGACTTGATCATTACGGGGGACCATTACTTCTGTCTTAGCAAGATCTTTGATGTAAAGATCTTGCTAAGACAGAAGTTTGAGATGAAGGATCTGGGAGAGCTGAGATATTTCTTGGGCATTGAGGTGATTAGGTCACCACATGGTATTGGATTACTGCAGAGACAGTATGGCTTGGACATGTTGTCCAAGTATGGTATGACAGGCTGTAAGCCTATTTCTGTGCCATTGGATCAGAATGGTAAGTTGAGTGCAGATTTAGGAGAGATCTTGGAGGATCCTACTATGTACAGGAGCATAGTAGGAAGTTTGATCTACATGACGATCACCAGACCAGATTTGAGCTATGCTGTTGGGTTGGTGAGTCAGTTTATGCAGGTTCCACGGAAACCGCATTTGGATGCTGTGAGACGCATACTGAGGTATGTGAAGTCTACTTTACATTGTGGACTATTCTATGAGACTGGGACAGAGATATGTGTACATGGGTACACAGATGCTGATTGGGCTGGTAGTATCTCAGATAGAAGATCTACCAGTGGATTCATGTTTTCTTTGGGCAGTGCTGGTGTGACTTGGAGCAGCAAGAAGCAGCCTACGGTTGCTCTATCGAGTACAGAGGCCAAGTACAGAGGAGCTGCTATGGCAGCATGTGAGGTAGCTTGGTTGAGAAAGCTACTTGCAGATTTGGGTCTATCAGTGGATAGACAAGTTGTCATTTTCTGTGACAACATTAGCAGTATACAGTTGGCCAGGAACCCAGTCTTTCATGCTCGTACGAAGCACATAGAGGTCCACTACCACTTCGTCAGAGAGAAGGTCTTGGCAGGAGATCTTGACCTTGTTTATGTCAGCACAGAGGATCAGGTAGCTGACATCTTCACCAAAGCATTGGGTACAGAGAAGCTCCGCAGATTCAGGGCTTCACTTGGTGTACATGACATGGAGTTGAGCTCGAGGGGGAGTGTTGAGATATCGAGCTCGTCTAGTGAGGCGGTGGCCACTGATGACCCGCCTGGGGGATAGGTCCCACACTTACACCACTGGCATGGTTGGTGAGATCTTGGGTGATATGCGGCCAGTGGGATGACAGGCTGTGTGACAGCCACTCTAGAGACTGGCATAGTTATAGCGCCAGCTCATTTAGTCGGGTTCACACTATAGAGAACCCGTGTATGTATTTGGTTGAGTACCTTTCATATTGTGTGAACTCTTATTCTTGTATATGGTGTGTTGAGTGTTGAGTGGAGAAGAAGAAGATTTTCAGACTCTCACCTTGTGTGTTCTCTATTAGGGTTTTGTGAGTGTGTGTGTGTGCTTGCAAGAGCTCAAGCTCTCTTCCCCCCTGCATCTTTTCACACAGGAGGCAGGCGTTGTTGTGCGCATGGGCTACAGCTAGGCGGGCTGCAGCCAGCAAGGCGGCTGGGCTACAGCCAGCAACCGGTTACTAGGTGGGCAGCAATGGGCAGCCAAAAGGAGGCGCCAGGTGGGAGGCTTTTTGCGGCGTGGAGTAGTGCCATGTGCGGGTGCTGGCGGCTGCGTGTGTGGAAGCAGCCAGTAGAGACTTATCAAGGTGACTGTTGGGTTGGATAGCACGACTCTATCTCTCTCTTGGAAGGAGGCGAGCTGAAGGAGGCACCGAGGGGCTAACAGCCAAGCGGTTTCTCTCTCTCTCTCTCTCTCTCTCTCTCTCTCTCTCTCTCTCTTCGCAAGCAGGTTTTGTTTACGAGATTAGGATGCAGAGGATGAAGCTACATATGCATAGGATGATGTTCTTGGAAGAGATGTGTTGTTGCTCTTCATCTTGGACTTATGTGTATTTAGGGATTGCTTGACACGTCCTCTATCTTTCTCTCTCTAGGTTTTGGCAACCATACTTGGATGGTATATCTGTCATGGAAACAGGACATTGGTTTTTCGAGAGGAAACATGACTATGGTATCGAGGAAACATACATGCCTATGGTTTATGGATACAGGTCTATGGTTTATTGGATACAGGTTTTTGGTTTCATGTGGGAAACATGTCTTTGGATTCATGTGAACAGGTTATAGTTTTCTCGAGGTTACATGCAAGCTGTGACTATAGGAAGGTCATATGGTTTGGTACAACCCTACTGCTGTTTGGGAAAGAGGGTTTGTGGGATCCATGGTTGAGATGGAGAAGACCTTTTCAAGCAGGGAGGTGTTGTACAGGTGTGCCTTCTCTATGGAATGCTTTGCTGTAATAACGAGAGTTTTTATTTGGAAGTCCTGGGTGAAAAGCTAAAAAGGATTCTATTGGTAGAGGATTCTACGAGCTGTAATATGTACTCAAATTTTGTTCAAGTAAAGAAATACTGCAAGGGACGCCACTGCGTTTTGGGACCAATCGGTGTCCTTGTACTATTTGCAGGAGCGCTGTAGCTCCCCCTGTTTGTTTCCTTTTCTAGGTCCCCATGGGTGATGAAGTGTTTGTTTCACCACCCGTCAAATTTCTAAAGGCCGGTTTCACAGACTTGAGCATGTCCTCAAGTTTTCATCGTTGATCAATCTAGGTGAAATAATTTGCACCTTGAAGACAAGGCCATCCATCCTTGACATAGGATACCTATTCTTGTTAGTGAGTTTATTCAAGCCTTTATAATCTACACAGAAGCACATGCTACCATCTTTCTTCTGAATTACTAGACAAAACAAAAACTTTATTAAGATAATCTTGTAGTTGCCAAGCAATCTCGTCTTTCTCCTTCCAGCTAAACCGATAAGGTTGCGAATAGGGGGGATTACCACCCCGGCAAAAGCTCAATCGCATTATCAATGCCCCTCTTGGATGACAAACCATCGGGTAACTCGCTTTTGAATACACCACGAAACTCTTTTAAAATATCCTCAAAAGTTTGTTCTTTAGAAATTACAATGCTTGAAGTTGAATTACGTTAACAAGGAGATGATCTTAACAAACTTTTAGAATTGAAAAGATCATGAAAACTACAAAATGATTCAAAATTTGGATAAAAAAGAGTTTCATATGGAGATTGTAAATGATTGCATGAATATGCTAGAAGATACTTTAGCTCAATGTGGGAATGAGTTGTGAGCCTCCCCAACCTTGCGGTCTGCCCACTATCGCAATCTCCACCCCCCTGTCTGCCATTGCCTCTCCTCCCCCTTGGCTTCGTGCATTGTGCTTCTTGGAAAATACTGGTGATAATAAGATAAGAGGAGGGTAGGGCAAGAGGCGGGATGCGATCGAGGGGCAGGGGGTTGGCAAGCAAGCGATAGGAAAGGGAGGGAGGGGGGCAACGCACAAGTAAGGGAGATGGATGGGGCGAGCAAGGGGCGAGCAGGGGCAATGCGCAAGCAAAGGGGGTGGAGAGGGGCCTAGAGGGGTGGATAGGGAGGCATGAGAGCCCATCACAGTGGATACGGGAGCCTATACCATAGTGCCCCCTCCCAGTAGGCTCCACGGGAGTCGCATCAGATCGGGCGCACACGCTCCAGAGAGCTAGACGCCCTTGTCCTGTTGGATCCCGACCACCCCCAGCTCATCAGCCTCCGATTTAGGAGATGCTGGCCTGCCATTGAGCAGCCTCTTCCTTATAGAAGACTCTAGCCTTCTTGTATCACCCATGATGGACATCCTGGATGGGCGCTTGCCCGGCATACAGGGTTGATTGACTGTTTTTATTCAGCTCTCCCATATCCCATCGCTTATTGTACCCTATACCTAGCATAATAGGATCTAGATTTTTCATCTTGTATAATTTCAGAGTCTGAGATCTTAGCTTTTAGTTTTTAGTTTTAGTTTACTGTTGCTTTTTCTTATTTCATTCATGCTAAGATTTCATGGACACTATGTACACATCATTTTGGTCTCATAGACCCTTTGGGTCATTTGAAGATGTTAACTATGTGCGCGCGCACACTCTAAGCTGTATGATGATGATGGTCCCATTTTGTATCATATGACTTGGATTTGACATTCCCAGCTCATAGCTCTCGTGTTTGTTTTCTTTTGTACCATGATGAGATTACATGTACACTATTGTACCACTTTTGGTCTCATAGACCCATTGGGTCTTTTGAAGACGTTTAATATAACTTTCTTTCTTTCTTTCTATCTTCTTCATATTGTGCTATTCATCATCAATATAAGTTTGTGTAAACTCTTCAATATATAACTAAGTCATAGTTTGACTCACAACATGTATAGCTTTGCTTGGACCTGGGTTTGAATATCCCCATAGGACTATTCCTTGTCCCCGTATTTCTGCTAATGACATGGGATAGCCTTGGTTGATTAATCGTCAGTACTTAAGCTTTTTTGTTGATGATAACATAGAATCATCATTTTGCAAACTGACCTTGCCAGCCTTGAAAATTTTAGGTGAATCCAGTTGATTCTGTGATGGATCTTCGACAGTTTTTACTCGATGCCTCAGAGACGTGTTTCTACACCTGTTATGATTTGATACTCACAGCAGTAGATGGTTCCAAACATCAGCTAGCAGACTTCTATGAGATCGGGGATGTTGCTGATGTGACCACAGGTGGTTGCTCTTTGGAGATGGTCAATGGTAAAGCTCTTCTCTCATAATTATTTTAGAGTGTCGGATGGTATGGCTCCAATAATGGCATGGAAAAAAAAGGGTGATATACTCTTGCAATTTAATGATAACTTTTTTGGAGTGCATTTTTGCTTCACATTACAGATGTAGGGTTGTTTGACATCATTCATGTTGCAGCTTTGTATGATGATAGGTCTGTTAGAACTCATTTACGGAGGACAAGAGACCTTCTTTCCACAACAAATGTACACTCATCTTTCTCAACGGCCCTAGCCATGGAAAATGAATCCAAAAAACAATCAAGCTCAGGTATCACTACAGCAAGATCAGCGTTGTATTCATTCTTTTTCTCTGACTGTGATTGTAGTCCCATGTAGGGATAATATCAGAATTGTGAATTATATTTGTGTACTAGGTTTGCTACAACATTTCATGTGTACATAAGCTTGTGTGCTGACAGTCATATCTCACCATTGCTTTTCCCCTTCATGAGATTTTTACTTGTGTGTGCGTGTGTGTGTGTGTGTGTGTGTGAGAGAGAGAGAGAGAGAGAGAGAGAGAGAGAGAGAGAGAGAGAAAAGAAAGAAATTTGTATTAACGTCTTCAAAAGGCCAAAATGATGTATGAGACCAAAATGTTACATCATGTCCATGGAATACATCATCATGGTACTGAAAGTAAAACTAAAAGAAAATATCCTTAAAAAAAACGAACAAAGAGCCTCAAGCTCTCGCATCAACCAAGAATATCTCGCATAGGGCGCTGCAACATGGTACCCAATGTAGTTAGGCTAACATGGCGGGAGAAAGTCCTGCGGTGGTGGGAAATGATGGCTTTGATCCTCTTGAGGTAACGTGAGTGTGGGTGGCGGCCACTATGTCGGGGGCGTTGGGCTCTGCATAGCTTGGTGGCTTTGTCTAATGTCACTCCTTTGGCCGGGCTCCTGCATCAGCATGGAGGTCGGGGGGAGTGGGTGGGTCTACTCTTAGGGCTCTAGTCAGGAAGAAGTCAGTGAGAGCTCACTGTGCTGGTCCTCGGGTGAGTGCAACTGATCCGGGCCATAGTAGGGATTCCCTGTGTCTACGCAGCTCCAGAAGAAAGAGCCCTAGGCATCTCTGGTCTGGAAAATCCATGATCCTAGAGAGTGGTCCGAATCCCTCTCCGAAGAGGCAGTGGAACCTCCCCCTGATCTCATAGTATACTGGGCATCTGCATATATAATGAGCCTTTGTCTCAGCCTCTGTATGGCAAAGCTTGCATGTCTTGTTCGTTGGTGCAGCTGCTCTCAGCCCATATATGGATGTTTCCACTCTCAACTGGTAGGATGAGGTGCGGATCACACACCACCCCAAATGAGAGATTTGTATCCATGTAGTGCGGGCGTATGATGAAGCTGTCCTCTATCATGTGAAGAAGATGGTCTCTGTGGAAAGCCATCTTCGTCCCTAGGGATCGGAGGGGTGGATGCCAGGTCCTTTGAGTATCCAATCCCACAATGTCCTTCCTGATCACCCTATTCAGTTCTGTGGGGCTCACAGCAAAGGAAGGGACCTCTATGCTGTACTGAAAGGTTGGGAGGGCTCCCATTTGCATGCCATGGATACCAAACCAAGTGCTGTCCTGTGCATCAAGTGCCAACTGTCTCGAGGACTCTAGGGCAAGCCAGGGGTATCTATTTGGTGGGAGCTCCCATAATTTGCGCCAGTATGTCACTGTTTGGAAAAGAGCCTCTGTCATGATAGGGGCAGCCCCCATCTCCGCTCGCACAATCTCATGTGGCACTTAAGGCTTACTCTTGATCATGTGGGAGATCATCATCACTAGTGGCCTCTCCATCGGCTTCCACCCATCATATACCTCTCTTGTATCTGTCATAGCTGACTCCCTTCTCTGTCTCCTCTCGTGGTATGAAGTGGGACCCCGAATGGGAGCTCCATACAATAATGCAGGTGTGACCAATGTGTCAAACAGCCAGAGCTTCGTCCTCGGCTCTCGAAATTGTATCCGTGGCAATGCCTCTCAAGTGAGCCTAGAGTTGCATACCCTCGCATCAATGTGGTTTCGATTGCCTTCCGCATAGAGAACCGAGGCCCGGCAAAAGTGATCCCAAGATATACATAAGAGGCCACATACTCCACGGGCTGCCCATTATATGTAAACTGAGGTGCGGATCTGCCTACCCATTGTGGGGATGTGTTAAAGATCATAACCTTGGTCTTCCCAAGGTTCACCGTGAGGTCTCGATCCTCACAAAAAGCCCATAATGCATCCAAGTGCCTCTGCAGCCCCTTTGGTGAATCGGAGATAAGGACAATGTCATTTGCAAACAATAAGATAGGTATCAAGACTCTTGCCAATTGCGCTTCTGGTCCTCCTTGTCTATCTATGTAGTCAGATATCTCATCAATGTATATCCCAAAGAGAGTAGGAGACACGGGGCAGCCCTATTTCACTCCGATAGTGCTGTGTATGACATCTAAGTCACCACGTGGGGCCCGTACTTTGCCAGTGAGCACTGGAGCATGTCCTGGATCTAGAGCTGATGAGGTGATCGTGGTCGACCGGGGGGGGGGGGGGGGGGGCGGCGTCGGGCACGCCGAAGTGCGGAGACCTGGTCCGAAAATGTTTTCAAAAGACCTTATGGGTCTATGAGACCAAAATGATGTGTACATAGTGTCCATGAAATCTCGTCATGGATGAAATAAGATAAAGCAACAGTAAACTAGAACTGAAAACTGAAAGTTACGATCTCAGATTTTGGGATTATACAAGATGCAAAATCTAGATCCTACTATGCTAGGTGAAAGAATGGGTACTATGCCGTGATACCCACAAAGAAATGCTGCAAGAACTACACAACACTGTATATGGACAGCAAGCATAAAGGAGAAAAGAAGATCACTGCTGAATATCACCAGAATAGGTAGTAAATCATGTGGAGCAGCATAAGGGAGGTCCCGTAGATGCTACCTATCACTGCAGAAGCTGAAAAATGAGATGATCTGAGGGAAAAGGGAGCCAGCCCATATATTGTATTCGAGGATGCTGGTCGGCCAGCTGTAGTAGGCCGACAGCATGGCTGTAGCAAAAAATGCTATAAAATGCCTAAAAAATACCAAAAAATGGTAGAAAAAATGCTAAATAATCTTTGCTAAGATATGCCAATGTAGGGCTTCATATGGAGCCAGATACAAGCATGAATATGCATGGGAAAGTCCATCTGGGGATGAAATAATTTCCAACACCAGGTATAGGGTACAATAAGTGATGGGATATGCGAGAGCTGAATAAAAACAATCAGTCAACCTTGTATGTCAGGCAAAGGCCCATCTAGGATGTCCATCGTGGGTGATACAAGAAGGCTAGAGATGTTGATAGTCTGTTGTGAGGATTGCGGGCCAGGATCTTCTGAATTTGGGACTGATGCTGAGGGTGGTCAGGGTCCAACCGGGATGAGGGCGTCTAGCTCTCTGGAGTGTGTATGCCTGATCTGAAGTGAGTGCCATGGGCCTGCTGCGAGGGGGCACTGTGGTATAGGCTCCTTTATCCACTATGGTGGCTTGTGGTGCCTCCCTATCCACCCCTCTAGGTTGGAAAAAATTGGTGATGGTAAGTTGAGAGGAGGGGGGGGGGTGAGGGGGCGGTGGCTGTCCGGGGACGTGGCAAAGGGAGGCAACATAGGTAAGGCAAGTGTTGAGAGAGAGAGAGAGAGAGAGAGAGAGAGATTAAGCGTCTACTAAAAACCCAATGGGCCTATGAGACCAAAGTGATACAATAATGTCCATGGCATATCTCATCATGGAATGGAAAATAAAATAGAAAGAAAACATAAACATAGCTATCTCACTTAGGTGATACAAAACTGTCCATGGAAACTCATCATGGAAATACTAAGAACATAGAAACATGAGAGCAGCTTCAGATCTGAGTAGATGGTATACCTCTCTCCAAAATATCAAGCATGGGGCTAATGAGTATGGCCGAGAGGTCTCCCTCAGCTATGTCACGTGGAAAGGTAGCTCGATGGCGGTGGAACATGTCTTGGATCTGAAGCTGATGAGGTGATCGTGGTCGACCGGGGGGGGGGGTCGGGCACGCTGAAGTGCGGAGACTTGGTCCGAAAATGTTTTCAAAAGACCTTATGGGTCTATGAGACCAAAATGATGTGTACATAGTGTCCATGAAATCTCGTCATGGATGAAATAAGATAAAGCAACAGTAAACTAGAAATGAAAACTGAAAGTTAAGATCTCAGATTCTGGGATTATACAAAATGCAAAATCTAGATCCTACTATGCTAGGTGAAAGAATGGGTACTATGCTATGATACCCACAAAGAAATGCTGCAAGAACTGCACAACACTGTATATGGACAGCAAGCATAAAGGAGAAAAGAAGATCATTGCTGAATATCACCAGAAAAGGTAGTAAATCATGTGGAGCAGCGTAAGGGAGGTCCTGTAGATGCTACCTATCACTGCAGAAGCTGAAAAATGAGATGATCTGAGGGAAAAGGGAGCCAGCGCTTATATAGTACCCGAGGATGCTGGTCAGCCAGCTGTAGAGCAGGCCGACAGCATGGCTGTAGCAAAAAATGCTATAAAATCCCTAAAAAATACCAAAAAATGGTAGAAAAAATGCTAAATAATCTTTGCTAAGATATGCCAATGTAGGGCTTCATATGGAGCCAGATACAAGCATGAATATGCATGGACACTTGTTTCCCTCAAACGGGAGGACTATTGCAGGTATATATTTTATGATATTTTTGATGCACAATAATCGTAGAAAAGTCCATCTGGGGATGAAATAATTTCCAACACCAGGTATAGGGTACAGTAATTGATGGGATATGGGAGAGCTGAATAAAAACAATCAGTCAACCCTGTATGTCAGGTAAAGGCCCATCTTGGATGTCCATCGTGGGTGATACAAGAAGGCTAGAGATGTTGATAGTCTGTTGTGAGGATTGCGGGCCAGGATCTTCTGAATTTGGGACTGATGCTGAGGGTGGTTGGGGTCCAACCGGGATGAGGGCGTCTAGCTCTCTGGAGTGTGTATGCCTGATCTGAAGTGAGTGCCATGGGCGTGCTGTGAGGGGGCACTGTGGTATAGGCTCCTTTATCCACTATGGTGGCTTGTGGTGCCTCCCTATCTCCCTCTAGGTTGGAAAAAATTGGTGATGGTAAGTTGAGAGGAGGACTGTTGGGGGTCAGGATCTCTAAGTAGTGACTCTCTGTGTTGGCTGAGCTTCAGTAGGAAGAGTCCAAGGCATGATCTGGGATAAGGGTCCAAAGCCCTCTTTGAATAGATAGTGAAATCTTCCTCTAATCTCATAGTAGACTGGGCTCTGGCAAACATAGTGCTCCTACGGATCAACCCCCATCTGATAGAGTCTACATGTGTTGTCCTCTGTGGGTATCCCATCAGCTCTCCCAGTCTCTATCCTTAGTCTATGGGATGATAGCCTAAGCTGGTCAATGGCAATCTGCATAGCATGGGACATGAAGGCATCGAGATAACTTGGTCTCTTACATGGTCACCATGAAACGCGTTTCATTGCTATTGAAACGTGAAAAAACGTGTTTCGCTATTGAAACGTTTCAATCATGGATGTTTCATCCAACGTTTCAGGGCAGTTGAAAAGTTGAGAAGAAAAAAATAAAAAACGTTCAATATTGAACATTAATTGCAATTTGTGCTTGTGGCTCCACCAACTATGAGGCATGTTATTTTTTTGCTTATGTAGCATGTATACAATATGTAACTCGCGGCGGTTGCCCGGGGGACTAGGGCCTTTGACACACTTGTTGATACCATCAATGCATATTAAAACATTTAAAAGCTGGACAAAACATCCACTAATGCTGAAAATGGAGCTTGCACACGTGACACCACATAGAGGCTGGAATGGGCCGACCCCCCCCCCCCTTGGAGTATTTTATTACCCAAGGAGAATAATATCATATACAAGCTTTGAGGGCCTTGCTCTTCCCACGGGAGATGCCGGATTATCCATATACAAATGCCATAACATAGCCCAACACGAGGCTACCAAGCCGGAACACAGGTTGTAGAAATGGCGAACCAACAATATAATCCATATACCTCCGTGTGGGTACTGATTCTTCCCCAAAAACCACGGGTCGTCATGCAATAGAGCTGGTACAGCAAGTACAACGCTCCATTCAGCCGGTACAGTAGGTACAATGGTTGGTACATTAGGTACGGTGGCTGGTTTAGCAGGTACAACAAGTACAAATGCTGGTACAGTATGTACAATGGCTGGTACAGCAGGTACAGTGGTTGGTACAGGCGATACAATGGTTGGTACAATCGGTACAATGGGTGGTACAGCAGTACAACAAGTACAAGGATTGGTACAACGAGTATAATGGTTGGTACAGTAGGTACAAGGGCTGGTACAACAAGTACAATGGCTGGTCCTTTGTATTCTAGGATAATCTCCCATTTCCAAAGCTTGTACTTTCCAAATATTTAGACATCTTGGAGTCCACTAGACTCCTTTCATACTGGGAAATGTCCAGGCTGGTGACATTCTCCCCAACTTCTTAAAAGTTGTCCGCAACTTTAAGCTTCAAGCCATATATTCAAGATATAATCATGTCCCATCAAGTGGGGGAGACGAGCCGGTCTGAAAAATCCAATATAACTGAAGAATCCATGTCCCAAAGAAATGGGTGAGACTAAATAAGTCTTCATAATACCAATATCAAAATCATGTCCCAAAATAAATGGGCGAGAATTCCATGGAAGATTTGCTAGACACAGGCACAAGAGCCAATGGTGTCTCAATCACCAATATCAATGAGATAATCATATGCCAATGAAAATCACCAACCAGGTGCTAAGACACTTAAATAAGTGCCATGCACAAGAAACTAGTACCTCGCACAGAAACATGTGCTATGCACACAAAGTGGTGCCATTCAAGAGCACAAACCATGGTGACAGAAAAGCTGGTTCTCCATAGTTCTAGCAATCCTTTCTCCCAATCCCAACAGTTCCCATGTTCTTCCATACAATCCCAACTCTGATCAACAAGCATGGTGTGGAAACAATGAAACACTCACTCCACAATCGCAACACGAATCCACGTGTATGGTGGAGTGTTCATTGAATTGTACCCTCACAATCCCAACATGAATCCACATGCATGGTGAGATGAACAATGAACCTCTTGGCCTCTGTATGGGGAGAGTGTAATTCTAATATGGCATAAGGATAAATAAATCCATGTCCCAAATAAACGGGCGAGACAAAACAGTCCCATAAGTCCAGATATCATAATCATGTCCCAAGTAAATGGGCGAGACAAAATAAGTCTCCTGCCAACAAGGCAACGGTCCACATGACCCTTGGCATAGACATAAGTCCCGTGCCAACCAGGCGTCATGTCCACTTTACCACTTGCACTCCGTGTTGGTACTCTGATCACACACCTTGGATGAGAGGTGGGCTCAAGTAACAAGATAAAACAATCACTCGCATGCATAGATAACCTGGTGTTCCATAAGCATTTCTGCTATTTCGGCCACCAATAGTTTGTAGGCATTTCGGCCACCAATAGTTTGTAGGCATTTCGGCCACCAACTCACACTACCCTCTCAAGTGCCCATGTTCCCTTCCATCTGCTCTCTATTGTTCCACCCATATATGGTAGAAACAATCTTCAAGAGAGCACGTAGGACAAGAGAACACTACACACGGTATGTTGTGCTCGACACTACCCTCTGAAGTGTCCATGTTCCCTTCCATCTGCTCTCTATTGTTCCACCCACACATGGTAGAAACAATCTTCAAGAGAGCACGTAGGACAAGAGAACACTACACAGGGTATGTGAACCATGAGTTTCATAATTCCAATGCATCCCAATCTTCAAGAGAGCAGGTAGGACAAGAGAACACTACACAGGGTATGTGAACCATGAGTTTCATAATTCCAATGCATCCCAAATAAAGGGAGCCAAAAAGAATAATCCATAAACTTGAGGATAGATCCAAATCCCTAGAAAAGAAGTCCAGGAATCCATAGACATGTATACCATAACTCTTACCACATACTCCGTGCTAACCACACCCCTTGGAGTAGAGGTGGACTTTATCTATAAAAGCATCATATCCATGAGATATCCAAAGATTTCTTCTCTATAAACTCGGACATATTTGTCCATAGAAATTGCTTGTGAAGCCCGATGTCTATATAAATCTCGTCCAAGAAAGAAATCTCCATAGATATAATCCATCCCAATAAAGGGAGCCATAAACAATGTTTCCCTGAAACCATCTCAAGGCAAACAACACCACCTTTCTCCTTGCATGGCTATACAAGGGTTAGTGAACATAAAAAACACTTCATAGTAAATAGCAAAAGCACCAACTTTGCAAACTCAAAGTATACTTAGCTGTTCTTTGCCAGGTTGGTCATGAAGCCAAAAGAAATATCTCCTCACCATATCCTTAAGATATCCCGAGATATATCTCCATATAGCTTGCCTGTAAGCTTGATAATATAATCCACAATATCCATATGGAAAGAGTGCTAAACGTGTGCACCTAAAGGCAACTCCATACTTCCAAGATAAAATTTTGTGAATTCATAAATACTTAGATCAACAAGCTGTCTACTGCTCATGCTCATGCTCTTGCTTCATAGGCTATGAAGTGGATGGCCATGCTTAATAGCAATGATGGTAAGTGTGGTCCCCACTTGAGATCTTTTCTCTTCCTTGTTGATAGAAGGAAGCCTCTGCTTCCAAGAAAGCCTATGCTCTGATACCAATGTAACTCGTGGCGGTTGCTCGGGGGACTTGGGCCTTTGACACACTTGTTGATACCATCAATGCATATTAAAACATTTAAAAGCTGGACAAAACATCCACAAATGCTGAAAATGGGAGCTTGCACACGTGACACCACATAGAGGCTGGAATGGGCCATAATATCATGTACAAGCTTTGAGGGCCTTACTCTCCCCACGGGAGATGCCGGATTATCCATATACAAATGCCATAACACAGCCCAACACGAGGCTAAGCCGGAACACAGGCTGTAGAAATGGCGAACCAACAATATAATCCATATACCTCCGTGTGGGTACTGATTCTTCCCCAAAAACCACGGGTCTTCATGCAATAGAGCTGGTACAGTAAGTACAACGCTCCATTCAGCCGGTACAGCAAGTACAATGGTTGGTACAATAGGTACGGTGCTTGGTACAAGAGGTACAATAAGTATAAATGCTGGTACAACATGTACAGTGGCTGGTACATTAGGTACAGTGGTTGGTACAGCAAGTACAGTGGTTGGTAGTTGATACAATGACTGGTACAGTTGGTACAATGGGTGGTACTGCAAGTACAACAAGTACAGGGACTGGTACAGCCAGTATAATGGTTGGTACAGTAGGTACAAGGGTTGGTACAACAAGTACAATGGCTAGAAATCATAATAAATGATTAAATACCCTTGCCTTCAGTATTTCTTCGCGATGGAAGACTCCAAAATAGTCCCCAACAGTCGGTATTCTTCATGGGCAGCCTTCAAGAGAGAGAGAAAGAGAGTAGCCATCATTAGGGCAGCCTCTAACGGTGGTAGAGGCTAGTGTGCAGCAAGATAGCCTCTATTAATGACGAGAGAGGGCTCCAATTTATAGATTTGGGCCTCCCATGAACTAAAATGGCAAGAGAAGGCTACAATGACAAGTGGAGAGCCACACAATAGCTGAAGTGACAAGTGTGAGGCCACTTGTCTCACTTTGATCCACTTTCTAACAAGTGTCAGGCCACTTGTCTCACTTTGGTCCACTTTCTTGCCACATGTCCCAATCTAAGAGATGGGTCCTTCCATAAACTTTATCTCTAAAAATATCCCAACTGGTAGACATTCTGTCATAGGCACTTTGCCAACTCTTGATATTTGCTCAATTCCAGATGTAATGACGCGAACAAAATTTCCATCGGAGTCGGGCCAAAATAGCAACTCTCCTAAATTTTAGGAGTGTGGTCCTTTGTATTCTAGGATAATCCCCCATTCCCAAAGCTTGTAATATTTAGACATCCTGGAGTCCACCAGACTCCTTTCATACTGGGAAATGTCCAGGCTTGTGACACAATATGACTCAAAATGAGGAAATCACTCAGAATTGTCCATGGATGCAATCAACAATGCATCGTAGTGTTAAACTTTGTTTGGTTATTCACTACTGGATTTTGGTACTTTTGTTTTCTTAATTGTAAGTATTCAAGTAAAATTGTAAATAAGCTCCAAATTTGAAATTTCAGATTTGGGTCCCCAAATTGGAGGGAAAAGTTGCACTTTTGCTCTCCAATTAAAGGTCCAAATTTAAAACTTCACATTTTGGCAGGCCCAAATTTGAAACTTCACATTTTGGCAGGCCCAAATTTGAAACTTCCGATTTGGGCCCGCAAATTGGAGGGAGAAATTGCACTTTCCCTCTCCAGTTGAAGGCCCAAATTTGAAATTTCACATTGAGGCCCCTAAATTGGAAGGAAAAATTGCACTTTTCCTCTCCAATCAAAGGTCTAGGTGTGAATTTTGGATTTGGGCCTTCAACTGGAGAGGGAAAGTGCAATTTCTCCCTCCAATTTGGGGGTCAAATCTGAAGTTTCAAATTTGGGCATGCCAAAATGTGAAATTTCAATTTTGGGTCCCCAACCTTCAGATTTTATGTATATAATTGTTTCGGTCTATCGTTTCATTGTCCACTTGCCTGGCATTGAAACGTTTCATTCCAAAATAAATTGTTTCAACAACGTTTTGTTTCAGGAGTGAAACGTTTCGCGATGACCTTGGTCTCTGTATGAAACCATTTGCTGTGAGTCTTAGGAAATGATCTCTGTAGTACTACATCTTGGTAGGCAATGGGTCTACCGGTGTCATCCATGTGTTATGTGTGTATAGCCCCAGTCGATCGTATCGGATCACTTTGTTTTTGTCCTCGTGTGTAAGCCTAGTGTATGGGGACTCTGGATCATATTGAAATGGAGGGAACTGGTCCATCTGTAATCCATGTGCTTGAAACCAAGTGAGTACTGTGCCATACCAAGATGAATGCTCTCCTCCGGCGGTCACTATGTGTTGTGATGATCAATGAGAGAGAGAGAGAGAGAGAGAGAGAGAGAGAGAGAGAGAGTCTACTATACTAAAGTACCAATAAGCCTCTGAGACCATAGTGATACAAAAATGTCTATGGCAACAAAAAATAAAATAAAAGAAAATGTTTGCTTATGACCCAAAGGCTCTATGAGAGCAAAAAATATTACAGTAGTTCCAAGTGGATTATGTAAAAGGAAATGAAATTGAAATGACTAGCTATGTTTACAATAGTGATCATGATCATGCGAGAAGAAAAATATTCCTCTCAATACGAAGTAGTGCGAAGTACAGAGTACAAAAGTAGCCACTAGTTAAAATGGTGTGATCATTGTGTAGGGTAGACTTGTGTGATGTCATATATGCTCTCTATGACCACCTCAGTGGGGTGACTATAAGTACAAAGCATGAGGTGTAGATAAAGGCTAGAACTAGGATAAGTCTATATTAAAAATAGATACATCGTTTAAACTTTAAATAAAGGAGCGTGCAAGAATAGTGCATATAAAGTTGTGAAAAGGAGATCTTTTTGAAGGTCTATATATTGATGTAAACTCCTTGCATTTAATGATACTATTGTATAACGTGTCTCCACTCTGAGGTGATGGGATGAAACTTGTATCTAGCCAATCGCAATTCGCATGGTATGGGACATGTGAACACTCAGGTAGCCCGGTTGGTGGATGAATCCATCCTCAACGAGTGTGAGGAAGTGATCTCTGTAGAAGTGCATCTTCGTTGGGAGCTCTAAAGGAATGATCCATGTGCAGTGGGCGTAGAGATTGAGAAGATCTAACCGAGTAACTGGAGTCCAAACTGTACTAAAGGGTCTATGAGAGAGAGAGAGAGAGAGAGAGAGAGAGAGAGAGAGAGAGAGAGTTATATTAACGTCTTCATAGAGAGAGAGAGAGTTATATTAACGTCTTCATAGAGAGAGAGAGAGAGAGTTATATTAACGTACTCTTCCTCCTAGGTTCGGAGGAAGCTGGTGATGGTTGGTTGGTGAGGGAGGGGTGCGGGTTGTTGGGGCCGAAATTCTCTCAAGAAAGTGTTTTGCACCAAATATGAAGAAGAGTAGAGCATGTTTTCAAACCAAATTTGCATGAATCCCTGAGCTCGAAGGAGATCATTCAGACCAAAGGTAGACAGACTCACTAATTCGACACCCTTGGTAACGACTATTATCGAGATGATGAATTTTAATAGAAGACCTTGTAGTTCCATAATGTGTAGTGAGCTCCTACCCACTGAAGATTTCTTCTTGGACAATCCCTATAGTGATGACTGGGATGGGTGCACTGGAAGCATAGGTTATCCTTTCGTGCCTTTGCCACATGTTCCTCGGTAAGTGGGGAAAACCTTTGCTTGTGTTCAGAGCGCTTTCTGGGATTGCACTACGAGTTGATTGACCCTATTGGAATGTTGCAACATGCGCTCCCTTCTTGTCTTTAGAGGATTTTTGGCTCTCGAGTGAGGAAGCACATGTAAGCTCACCTTCCCTTTTGAGTGCAAGGGTATCATCAAAATTTTTGGCATATTTGTGGACGCCGTCTAGTGAGTGAATATGGTTCCGGAGAACCTTATTCTAATAATCCGGCAGAAGGTCGACAAGTATAACATGCAAACCAACACATGTGGCTCCTCAAGTGTCTTTCAATGGTTCACCAAATCTTTAAACTCCAGAGAATAGTTGTCCAGTCTCTTCTTTCCCATCTCTAGTTTAAACAGCCATCGGAATAGAGACAAACCGTGTTTTAAACACATGCTAAAAATCAGCCCAAGTTGTCGGCTTCACTTGGAGGTCCTTTCACCAAGCAAACACTTTATGCTAGAGCATAATTTGAATGTGACTAATATGCTGAGCATCATTGTACTTGTACAAATCAAAAAAGCGGTCCACTTCCCAAGCCAACTATCCAAGTAAAGTTCTTCACACGCTTTCTCCTCACCGGAGAGGGTTCCGGATTAAAGGAAACTTGCAGAGGAGGAGGATGTTAGTAGTCATCTCTTCTCTGTATATTTACACCAGGGCCTTTGTTGTGGGTGTGCCAGCCCGATTTAGGTGTTTTCTCATTTTTCCCCACTCCATATTTTTCCCTATTTTTTCCCTATTTCACCAGGTGTGGGGCTGTCCTGTGGTTCTTGGATTGATCTAGGTAATGGGTGATGGCCGACTGGTCCTGCTGCTCCCCGCTTCTCTCCGTTGCTGGCCGACTTCACACGTGTCCTGGCCGACTGACAGAAGCTGGCCGACTGGGAGTTCAGCAGGTCGGGTGTCCTTTTGTGGCTGTCGGCTGTCCTTGCTACTGGTGGCCGACTGGATCATAGGGGCCATATAAAATGGCCCCTTGCCCCCACACATCTTGTATTCAGTATTTTCGGGATTCCTAGTGTATATAGTAGAGTTACACGCCTCTCTCTCTCTCTCTCCCTCTCCCTCTCTGTTGCTGTATTTTTCTGCAGTGCACTTGCTCTTGTGTTTTCAGATATTGTCTTCATCTCCTCTGCATATTCTGACAGAGGATTACTAGCTAGAGATTGGGGAGCCTCGTAGCGTAGCTCCGCCAAGTGTCTATGTAACTCAAGCACAATGGAATACAAAGAATCCACGAAAGGAGATGGAGGAGGTTGAGGAGCGTGATGGCTGTCCAAATGGCAGAGGAGGCTGCACATAGCCCATATATTGGTGATATGGTTGTGAGTATTGAGAAAAAGCAGAGTAAAGATTAGGATCACTACCAAAAGTTGCCATAGGAACCAGTTGTCGCAAATACTGAGATGGTACCGTGAGGGGTCGAAGTCATGTGTTGAGTGCTGAGAGGTACGTGTTTCAGCCTTTTGCAGAACTCGGCCAGCTCTCTGTATATTACTGTCATGTGCAAAAAGAATCAAAGGCCTAGTGTTTCACCCATGCATACAAGGACTATTAGGGAACAAACAGTTGGGAATCAAGGTCTTACTTGTGTGAACCCACTCGTATAACTTTGGTAGTATGTTTGTGTGTAAGGCTATTAAGCTTGATTCTGTTTGTGAAAGGCTATTAAGATGATCATCCTTAGTATGATGGGCAAACAAGGAGGATGCATTGGGTTTTGGAGGATATGCGTCGTGTGTATGTTTCCAAGAGACCATCTCATTGGGAGAGACACATTCCTATGGTCAAGTTTGTCTATAACAATGCTACGCATACGACTACTGCAAATAGTCTGTTTATGCTTATGTATGAGTATCAACCCCATGAATATTTGTGAACATCCTCTAGCAAAGGCATAAACACCCACTTATGTGTTTGTGCGTGTGAACCACAATGCAGAGGGGTATAAATAATATCTAGATATTTGTGTGTTATGTGAGAAGGTGGTGAACCTTTGTACCTATAAAGGTCTTGTACTTGAGTGAAGAAGAATGAACAAGAGTCACATCATTGAGTCGTACACTTCACTCTCTTTCTCTAGCATTGTCTTTCTCTCTCTTCTCTCTCTTGTTTATCTCTGTCCAATGCCCTGACAATGTTTCAGTTTCAGCCCCCATAGCCTGTGTTCACTATCTCCTTCTCCCCCTAGATCAACACAAACAACATACACATACACAAACATGACAGAAAGCTCTTGCTTTCTCCATAGATATCTAACGATTTCAAGAATCGTCTAAGCATACCTAACCATATAATCTTCCCCGTTCTCCTCTGACTTTGCTCCGTCCTCCGCCCTAAGTGTCGCATACCACTGGGCCTTGGAAGACAAAAACCAGCCCACAGATTATAACCCAGAAGATCCACATGATGGATTTTCTCCTTTCCTTCCGGTGTATTTTCCACTTAATTCCAGCAGGTCTGGCTCTGATACCAATGTCAAGCCCCCCGCTAACAGACCTGTGTGATTAAGCATAAACAAAAGGAAAACACATATAGACAGTGGCATCTAGCTCACCACCCAACCAAAGAGCCATTCAGGCACACCCTTGAGCACAAGGGGAATAGTAGCATCTAAGACATGGCTCCACGTGCAAGTCCTTGGCGTCTCATACCACCAGTACACACTCATTGGATGTAAGGACGGAGTTGTCTCAAGGCCTAAGTCTAGGTGTGAAGAGCTCTTTCTCAAACCCAGAGCCAAATATAGCACGTCTCATAAAAGTGTTGGGTATTTTGGAGTCTCTTGTGTTCTGTATCGGAGTCTCTTGTGTCCACCATCATCCATGTTGGGTATTTTGGAGTCTCTTGTGTTCTGTATCGGAGTCTCTTGTGTCCACCATCATCCATGTTGTGTATCCATCTATATGTGTTTGTATAGGTGTGAACACCTCATGTATGTGTAAGTGTACCTACAAGTGTGTGAACACCCTCTTATGTGGATAAGGTAAGTGAGTGCCATGTGTCGTGTTCCCATATGTGTATGTGTTTATGTGAGTCTAAAGATAGGTTTGCAACCTCTAAAAGCATGTACTTAGTGTAGTTCAAATCATATCAATTCAATCTACATTGAGTCGTGCAATCATCTCTCTCTAGAGCATTGAGTTTTTCTCTAACTCTCTCTCGTCTCTCTTATCTCTCTGCACAATAGCAATGGAGAGGTTCCATCCTCCTTAGAATTGCAGAACCCTAACTTTATCAGGTCCTACAATTGGTATTAGAGCAAGGCTTTTAGAGTTTAGCAGCTTACGGTTTCGTTGTTGCCTGTTGAGCACAAGCGGGCTGCCTGTCTCAATGCCCATCATCACCAATTCACCTCCTCCTTCGCCAGTCTGCTTGGAGCTTGCGACTTCTGTTGGTTGCTCATCCCTATCACCTACTGCACGACAACCTCCAGCATAGTGTGGCGCCTGCAAAATCTGTCTCTCCATTTCGAACCTCTGGTCGGTTGACTTGTGTTCGTTATTTTTTTGTCGCTTGTCATTTTTATTCGAGGCTTTAATAAGCCTTAGTCAAGGCTTTAATAAATCTTACAAGTTACTATAAGGTTTAATTAAAAGACATATTAAATCTCGACATCCAAACTTGTGCACACTTGTCGCTGCTGCTCACCACCTTGCTGCACTTGCTTGACAACCTGCAGTTGTTGCTTGGTGGGATACTCTTCAAACATCGCTAGGACTACAATCGCCAGGACATACAATGCCTACATGACATCAACAGCAACAAAACCATCTCATACTGTACTTGCAAATGCTAGTTTGGGGCTTTCTAAAAAGTAAGATGAAAATCATTTAATTGATGGTCCTGCAATCTTAAAAATTTTGGGAGTTTTTACTTTTAAAGAAAAAGTCATCAAATTGAAGCTACAACATCAGAGAAAAATTGAGGCTTTTACAAAAATTGCTCTCTATTTTAAAAATTGAAGCATGTAAAAGCTCGAAATTCAGGAGGTTTGCTCTAATTCGTCTCTTGAGCCGAAATTGAAGGGTGTGCACTTTTTACATTTTGGGGCTTTTTCAAAAATTGGCCGTTGCATAAAAAGTGGAGAGCCCAGAATGTTCAATTTTTGGGGCTTTCCCAAAAATAAACATTTTCTCACAGAATTGATGCCTTTTGCATCATTGGTGTCATCCCCATGGATACTTGAGGCGGCAACATCGCCTTGACACGTTCTGACAGCACCGAAACTCAGCTTCAAAGACGCTTGGCTTCATTGACTATCTTCTGGCCATTGCTCCATGTGACAGTGTCTTGGAAGAGACACCGGAAAAGATGACACCACTGGCACCGAGGGAGATTTCACCTTGATTTCCTCGAGATTTGTAATTTCCGTGTTGTGTGTGAATCCAGGTTCTCTGCCCGGGATGTCCCTCAAAATGTGGAAAAATAATCTTGTGTGTGCGATGTTTTCTTACCTAAATGCTTTTATCGCCTTGTGTTATAAAAGGCTTTGTAATTTCCTTGATTATCGTGTTTTGAGTCAAGGAGTAAAGGGTAAGAGCAGTGAAGGCTGGTTGCTAGTAGCTATTAGACTAAGGAGGGTAAAGCTCCATATTGGAGTTTGGAGAGAGAGAGAAAAGGAAGAGGAAAACAATGCTCCAATGTTCAAATGTTTGCACGACTCAATGAGTATTGTATTGCTTGATATGATTTGAAGTACAACAAGTGCATGCTTTAATAGGTTGCAAACCTTATCTTTTGACCTCACACAAATCACACTCACATATGGGGACATGACACATGACACACACTTATCTTATCCAAATAACAAGGTGTTCATACGCATATAGGCACACTTACACAAACATGGGGTGTTCACACCTATACAACCACATGTAGATGGATACACACATACTAACAAGTATATGAGGTGGACATACAGGACACAAGAGACTCCGAAATACCCAACAAACCTGCCTTCGGAGCGAAGGTGATAGAGGCCTTCATACTTACGGTGATTTGGGCTCACTGGCACCACGTGCAAAAGATCACAGTGGCCATACCTGACGTGATACAACCGATTACAGTCAAGCCTGCAAATGCAGCTTGACCACACACACAAGATTCTTCAGCCCTTCTAGACTACCCACCGACTCAAAACAAGGTAATGGAGAAAATAACGAAACCTTTTATAGCACAAGGCGATGCAAACATTTAGGTGGGAAAACATAACACACACACAAGATTATTTTTCAGATGAAAATAATCTATCTCGGGAAGAGAACCCAACTCAAACACGTGAAGAGATGAAAATGGGCTAGAAAGCCTAGTGCGTATCTATCTTTGTAAGAGATAGATCGGAGAGTTCAGCAAAGAGGGCTTTATCAAGCATTGTTGTAGAATCTCTGGCTTCTCTGGTTCTTTCTCCTATGAAATGCATCTTCTGCCACCAAGTTTGCATGGTTTTCTTGGCCATTCTCTTGAAGCATTTGTCTTTAGTATGTCCAAGCTTTCGGCAATACGTACACTTCACTACCTTGCCTGTGAATTTCCTTCTTTGTTTTGAGAAGAAGCTTTTCTGCATGTCAAGGACCACTGTGTTTTGTTCATCAAGGATTGCTATCATGCTGCTCTCTAGAGAGCACTTTTTTGAACTTGTCTATGTCCTCAAGACTAGAGAAGAGATCAGCCTTCTTGTCGTCTTCATCAATGTTGGCAGTGTTGGGTAGGAGGGCAGCTAGCCTGCACACACACACAACCTCAAGCACAAAGAAACGCGAGTGCTGGAAACGATGTACTCAATGAATAATAAAATGAAAGTACCAAGTGAGTACTAAAAAGCCTAGGGCTAAGTGCCCAACACACAAAAGTGTGGTCAAACGGGGAAAAAACCTGTCTAGTCATAGGGGAAAAGTGCCCGTGAGTAAGCTGGGTTCACACTTGCACTAGCTGGGAGTGGACATGACTAACAAACCTCCCTCAAGTGAATGGTGTGAACGGGTAGCAAGGTGATAAAGCTGTGAATGCTGCCCTGCACTATGCTCCACAGGAAGAGTGATCAAAAGAGATCACGATGGCAAAGATGAACTGCAGTGCCAATGGGAAAAACAAGCACTCACAACCTCAAGCACAGAGAAACGTGAGAGTGTTGGAAAAGATGTACTCAATGAATAATAAAATGAAAGTACAAGTGAGTACTAAAAAGCCTAGGGCTAAGTGCCCAACACACAAAAGTGTGGTCAAACGGGGAAAAAACCCGTGTCTAGTCATAGGGAAAAAGTACCCGTGAGTAAGCTGGGTTCACACCTGAACTAGCCAGGAGTGGGCATGACAAACAGACAGCGAGGACACCAAGTCGTTGTTGTAATAAAGAACCAATAGTGCTCAAGGGTTCTTAAAGTGAGTGATGCTCCTTCACTTTTAATGTATAGTATTTTTGTTTTAAGAACACTTTGGAGTTATTAATTTGATTGCCAATGAGATTTTCCAACTTGTTCCATACCTCCCCTGCACTTTTGTTGAAGTCGATATGATGTATCAAATTATCAGCAAGGCTCGGGCCAATATGTGCGACTGCTTTGTCATTGCGGGTCCACCCATGGTTTGACATCTGGAGAAGTGGCAGCTCCCTCAGGCTTCTCATTTGTTCTTTTGACTATGTTCCACAAACCATCTCTCATGAGGATAAGTCTCACTTTGTTTTGCCATTTTGTGAAATTTTCTCTAGACGAAAGGCTGCAACAAACAGAACTTGGCTGACAACAACAACAGAGGTGAGAAGGGCACGAAAGGGAAAGACACCCGGATCAATGAACTGAGGGGAATCTAGCAACAGCAGGTGTAGAAGAAGGCACTGCAAGTGCAAATCGACGGGAAGGTATTGCAAGTGCCAACTGACAGGAAGGCACGCCGGCTCCGCCCATTTGTAGAGAAGGCTGGCTGCTACTAGACTAAGGAGGATAGAGCTCCATATTGGAGTTTGGAGAGAGAGAGAGAAAAGGTAGAGGAAAACAATGTGCCAATGTTAAGTGTTTGCACGATTCAATGAGTATTGTATTGCTTATATGATCTGAAGTACACCAAGTGCATGCTTTTATAGGTTGCAAACCTTATCTTTTGACTCACACAATCACACTCATGTATGGAGACATGACACATGGCACACACTTATCTTAACTAGATAAGAGGGTGTTCACACGCATATAGACACACTTGCACAAACATGGGGTGTTCACACCTAAATAGGTATTCACGAATCACACCTATACAACCACATGTAGCCATATGGATACACACCTATGTAACAGGTATACGAGGTGGACATACAGGACACGAGAGATTCCGAAATACCCAATAGGGGGTATTTGGAAGGGTGGAGGAATCTTATGTGTGGTCAAGCTCCATTTGCAGACTTGATTGTGATTTGTTGTATCACGTAAGGTATGGCCACTGTGATCTTTTGCATCACGTGGTGCCAGTGAGCCCAAATCACCATAAGTATGAAGGCCACTCCATAAGACACCACCTTCGCTCCGAAGAGGGATTTGTTGGGTATTTTGGAGTCTCATGTCACGACCCTGTGAATTTGTACAGCGTCACTCTGAACATTGGGCATGGTGGTTAGTGTGCAAGACATTTGTCGAGTATTTATACTTGGGGTCAAGAGGACTCTAGGTGTTATTATTAAGTTTTCCTTTCATAACCCCATCTGGGGGAGACAAATGTTTGGAGGGGACAAAGGTTTTAAAAACCTTTAAAACAAATGAATACCCGTTTAGGAGCATCATGGCCCTTTTGGGGGGCTACTTTATTTTTGGAGGTGACTCTTTTGGAGAGAATCGGGCTGCAGCTGCATGCGTGGTGCTTTTCTCTCTTGGAAGGCTGGCAGCTGGACTGCAGCTACATACAGGAGCTTTGGCTCGTGGGAAATGCTCTTTTCTCTCTCTTTCCTTTGGAAGGCGACTGGTGGGCTACAGGGAAGCGCAAGTCTGCAGCTGCTCGTGGGCTTTCTCCAGACGGCTGGCGGGATGGTTGGGGAGCAATAAAGGAGTCATGCAGTCAATAAGCAGGCGGGCAGCTTGCAGGTGGCGGGCAGGGGCTGAACAACAGGAAACGGGCGAGCTGCAGAAAAGCAGAGGGCTGGACTGCAGAGAAGCGTGGGCTGCACAGAGGCCTCTTTGCTTTTTGGCTACTGGTGGCGGGCTGCAAGCGCAAGGACTGGACTGCTCTATCTCTCTCTCCCTCTCCTGGATGCAGGCGGGCAGTTTGCAGGCGGCCACAGAAGTCCACAGCCGACAGGTCTCTCTCTCTCTCTCTCTCTCTCCGGGGGAAGGTGGCACAAGGACTGCAGGTTTCTCTCTCTTTGCGAGCAGGTGGGGCTGCAGGAAGTGCACAACCGAGTCTCTCTTTTCACTTGCTCGAGACTGTCTTGGAGGTGCTCCTCTGGCCCTTTGTGAGAGATCTGCACCTCAGCTCATCATTTGAGAGTGGAGACAGTCAGATATGGGCCAAGGGTGGGCAGCTGCACCAGAGGACAGGATATGTTAGCTTTGTCACACAGAGGCTAAGACAGAGGCCCACTATGTATGCAGATGCCCAATATGAGATTAGGGGGAGGTTCCACTGCCTCTTCTGAGATGGATTTGGACCACTTTCTAGGGTCGTGGATTTCCTAGACCAGAGATGCGTGGGACTTTTTCTCTTGGAACTTTGTAGACACAGGGAGTCCCTTTTGCGGCCTAGACTAGCGGTACCCGTGAGAGGACCAGTATAGAGAGCTCTCACCGACTTCTTCCAGACTAGAGTGATGAGGGTAGATTCACCCACTACACCCGACCTTAAGACTGATGCGGGAGCTTGGCGGAGAGGAGTGACACTAGATAGAGCCATTGAGCTATGCAGAGCCTGGCACCCTCGACCTTGTGGTCCCTGTCCACGCCCACGTCACTACAAGAGGATGAGAGCCATTATCTCCCACCACCACAAGACTTTCCCCTGCCGGCCTAGCTTTAGTACATTGGGTGCCATGTTGCAGCGTCCTATTTTTTAGGGTGATACGAGAGCTGCACACTTTTTGTTTTGGGATCAGATCTGACATTTTAGCTCTTATTACTTTCTTTGATTTTTATTTTTAGTACCCATGATGATGTATTTTCATGGACCTTTTGGTGTCATAGGTCATTTTGGCCTTTTTGTAGACGTTAATACAACTTTCTTTCTTTCTCTCTGCATAGCAACAATGGAGAGGTTCCATCCTCCTCAGAATTGCAGAACCCTAATTCTATTAGGTCCTACAAAAAGCTACTAACCCCCACTCAAGGCTATGGTTATTCTAACTTGAAGGTATTAAGCCTTGGGATGAGATGTAACAAGTAGGATTAGTTGATTTTGCAATAGATCTCCTTGCTGTGTATGTTTCTTTTGTATGCTATATCTCAATGTTCTTCTCGGATGTGATATAGGATTGCCTTAAAATTTAGGAGGATGCCAGACTTTATAGCGTATTGAATTATATTGACTGTTTGTGTGTGAAGGGGTAGTCAAGACAGAAGCACCAGAGTTGGAAGGCCTTGGGTTCATGGAAGATGCAGCTGCGCAGTTGGGAAACCTTATTGCTTCTCCCAGTCTACAAGAGATCAAATGTGTTGAGAGCATTGCTTTCTCATCTTTTAATCCCGTCCCTGGCTTTCGAAGGTAAATATACTCACAAGATGTGAGAAAAGCCAATGAAGTATGAACATATTGAATCCTCTTGTTTTGTGGTAGCAACTTACTTTGGAGAACAAAATATCATTGCCCCAAAAATGGAACAATAGGTGGACCTTTAGCTAAGGCAGAGGATGGAGAGGTTTCTGAAGAGGATTACTTTTGTTCTAGTGATGCTACGTTGCATGTTTGCAGGCTCCTTGGAGATCTGATCTATTTGGACATTCATATACTGGAAGGGAAAAGCTATTGTGTAACAGCCCATACCAAAGGCTTTTTTGTTAATGCGAGTGTGGGAACTATATTGGATCCTCGCCCAATTAATCCGACTCGTGAGGCCACAACTTTGGTGGCTCTCTTGCGACAACTCAGCGAGAAGTTTTCAAAAGGTTTGCCCACTAGCCACGTGTTTTCAGAGGATTGTCTTGATTGCAATTTCAATGTTCCCACGTCTGTACACTGCATGTTAGCCTGTTTTACTTTAATCAGGCTGTTAATATGCGCACCAATCTCCAATAGAGATTAGGATGCCGGATGTCTGGGCTGCTCAAATATGGCTGCTGCTCATAAAGGGGGCCTCACTAACACGAACTAGCCAGATTCGGGGTACAAGTCACTTAGGGTGGAACATATGTTTCTAAGAATTCTGTGGTAGATGCAATTTACTGTTGCTTGGTTGAAACTTTAGCATGATCACAGCCTTTTCTATGTGTTTGATATTTGTGCAGGTTTCTTGGAAGTCTTAGAGCGTAAAGCCCAAGGACACCCTTTCGAAAATGTCCCCTCTCTCTTGCCCGTAAGTCCTTGGTTAGGACCTTATCCTCCACTTGGTAAGTCCCACGATTTGCTGTGTAATGCTTGTACACAACAGTATGTATGTCTTTGTAGGAAATGTGTGAAAAACCGATGTGTATGTGATGTCAGCTCACAAAAGAGATGTTGCTCGAGCTGAAGATGCCTTGATGCCATCATATGGGACAGAGACTATAGGTATGCAAAGGGATTGGAATGAAGAGCTGCAATCATGCCGGGAATTCCCACGGAAAACTTTGCAGGACAGGTTTGGGGTGCACACAATTTATTTTGGTTTTTTTTTTTTATGGTCAGCAAAAGATTTACAAGCTGGCACACTTCCACTATCTGAAACTGGTCGGGTGGAAGCATTGGTGTATTTTTTTGTGTTGGTGTTTGAGTTGGTGATTTTTTTGATTTCAGGATCATGCGTGGTGATTTTTTTGATTTCAGGATCATGCGTGATCGGGCACTTTATAAGGTGAATTGTGATTTTGTGGATGCGGCAATGAAGGGTGCGAAGGGAGTAATTGGCCGATGTATTCCTCCAATAAATCCAACAGATCCAGAGCGTTTCCACATGTAAAATCTCTGCTCTTGCATCATATTCTGGCCACAGTACAGGAGAGACGAGCTTCCATTCAAATATGAGTTTGTGACAAGTTTTTTTCTGTTTCTGATGCCCTTTTTATCCCTTTCTGCAAAAGTCATTTTTGAATCCCACTTGAAAGCCGCTTTATGTCCATGACTGGGTTAAGTTAATACCTTAATACCTTTAGGAGAGCCTGGATAGGGCTCTCTCTGGTGCAAAGTGGCTTTTTAGCTACTTTGGGCATGGACTTGTGTGAAAAGCACCTGATAACAGTAAAGGTGTGCTTTTACTAATAATCTGAGGTAATTTAATTGATTTGAGTTGATTATTTTGGGGAGTTAGAAACCTTAAAGATGGAGCTATCATAAAACTCTTGAGCAGCTTATTAGGGAAACGTCTGTAACCTCTTGAAACTTCACTCCATGCTTGGTTGTTGGGAAAGCACCATGCTGGTGTTGCTCATAGGAAGATAATGTTAATTCCTTCGGTCTATCCGTCTCCTGCGCATGCTCCTTCCCCTTAAGAATGTGTTGTTTCTTGAGAGGGTATTCTGGATTTTTCATGAGTCCACATTTTCCAGGTAGAAGTGTGAGTTTTTGCTTCTAAATCAAGATTCAGGTTTTGGCACTCAGTTCAGATCTATTTGTTGCATCTTGGCCAGGTACGTGCACAACAACATTTTTTTCAGTTTTGCAATGGATGGAGATTTTACATTGATGCAGCAGCTGCATGAGCAAGGATCCAAGCAACTCTCAAATGGGGAGGGCAAAGACACTTCCAAACCAGTAGATGATCTGGATGAGAAGGTTTCCTCAAAAGTTGAGGTTGTAGACAGGCTGGTGAATACAGAGTCTGTGCAAGATCACAAAGATGGTGCTTCTGTGATAACAGATTCAGACCCTCTCTCTGAGAGAAGTGCATCTCTACAAGTTGTGGAGAGTGAACAAGCTACATATGCCTCAGCCAACAATGATTTGAAAGGCACAAAAGCCTATAATAATGCAGATGTTACCGGTCTTTACACTCTAGCAATGGCTACTATTGACTATAGAGGTCACAGAATCGTTGCACAGGTGGATGCAGTATCCCTCTAGGCAGTATGCTATTGATTGAACTTAAACCTTTTTATGTATGTTGTTAACTGAGTCTTAGAATGTTGGTTAAAGATTCACCAGGTTCAATTGTTTGCAGAGCATAATACCTGGAATTCTTCAAGGTGATAAGTCAGAGTCTTTGCTTTATGGCTCTGTTGACAATGGCAAAAAAATATTCTGGAACGAAAAGTTTCATGCCAAGGTATTTCTGAGGATGGACTTGGAGAAGATTCCAGGTAGCTTCTCTGCTAGAAGTGGCAACTAACTCTTTCTTTTGGGAGCACATCCAGGTTCTTGAGGCTGGAAAGCTACTGCATATCAAGGAGCATGAAGTCTTTGACGGGTCTGGCACTGTTGTTAAAATGGCTGCTCCTGTGGAGTGCAAGGGCATAATTGGCAGTGATGACAGGTTTGTGTTTGAACTTTGTATATTAAATGTCAAAATGTCCCAATGGAATAAAAGCAGCAAGGCCCAAAATGTTTTGAAGATGGCAAAAATTGAAAACAAAAACGGATTCTAACACTATTTTATGTCATCATGCCGGGTTAGTGTATACATCCCAATTGGTGACATAGACATGGGCATTTGTGTAAGCAGGATTAAGAGATGAATGCATGAGTTTGACTGCAAAGACAAGTTGGTTGAAGAAGCACTGCATTTGGCCCCTTGAAAACAATGTTCACAAACTGTTCTTGTCACAATTATGAAGGCTTTTATTTTCCTAGTCAAGCGTAATCCGATTTTGTATTTCCAACCAATATGGGATTTCCAGCTTGCATACCAACACTCTCCAACGCTGTTCTCAACAGTCTTGGAAAATGTTGGTTGGCAAGTTGGGATGCAAAGTTCAAATGTCTCAACAGGGTTGGCAATGGCATCTCACAGGCATAAATGTGAGAGAATGGGGCTATGCCAAGTTTTGACAACCATGGTTGCATGTATTCCATCCATGCCTAAAGCTATGGCCGTTTTTTTTAATGCACGAGTGGGTACTGAAATTAGATGTCATGGGTAGATTTGAACCCAGGTCCTCATTCTGGGAATCCCGAGTGCTAGAGCCTGCTCGCAAGCCATGGCCGTGTCGAATTTGCAAGTCTACCATCTGTGTTGGTAGTCGCGTCTATGGCATCCATGCCTTGAGCCTAAAACTGCCCTTTTTAACTTGGTGTCTAAACCCTCTCAGCTCTCCATTTTGAAATTAATCGCCCTATGCTTGTTTTGGTAGGCATTATATCCTAGATCTCATGCGAACAACTCCGAGGGATGCAAACTACACAGGGACAGGTTTCCGACATGCTGTTCTGAGACCAGAGCTGGTGGCAGCATTTTGCCAAGTGAGTGCATTTCCTGCAAGCACGCATGTTTGCAGCATTGTTCCTGCAGTGACTCACTTGTTTTCCTATAGTAATGGCTCATGCAGGCAGAGGCATTAGCAAGGATGAAGGGGAAGCTGGATGAAAAGGATGAAGGGGAGGACAGTAGTCTGATACAAGAGGAGCTTCTTTCAATACGACTAAATCCAAATGTTCTTACAGACTTCAAACTGGCTGGTGAACCTGAGGTCTGCATTCTCTTCTAGACATTGAGAATCTGAGTGTTTGGCTTCAAAAAGTGTGGCATCATTGAAACATTTTGGCGACTGCAGGAAATAGCTGATGATGAAGCATCTGTAAAGAGAGCAGGGAAATATTTGGTGGAAACTGTGCTCCCCAAGTTTGTTCAAGACTTGAGCAGCTTGGAGGTGTCCCCAATGGATGGCCAGACTTTAACAGAGGCACTGCATGCACATGGCATAAACATGCGGTATTTGGGTCAAGTATGTTCCTGCACTGTTGTCTTTGATTCAACTGCCTGAATGGTTTAGGCCACCCTTTGCTATGGCTGATCTCTTACTAAATGTAAGAGCTAGGTCAGGTATTGTGTCTAGGCATTATTACCTGATATAGACTGCTAGTTTTATCTAGCTACAAAGACTGAGCAGGTCCCTCTATATGGAAGTTTTACCTCATTTATGTCTGTCCGTTGTGCTGCATTGATTTTGGTTGGTCCATGATCATGATACTTTTGGATTCCAGGTTGCAAATTTATCAAAGCAACTTCCACATATATGGGACTTGTGTGTTGTAGAAATGGTTACTCGGACTGCAAAGCATGTATTGAAGGTGAGAATTCTATTCCAGGAGTTCTGACCACCGAAGATCATTTATATAAAAGTATTGATATTCACATCTTCACTGTGAAGAGGGCTTAGACTTGGGTTGACCATCTCCTCCCCCACCCTGCTCCCCTTTTCCCCCCTCCTTCCTCACGCCCTTACTCTGCATATATGTTCCAGCTTCCCTTCATGATTACTAACTTTATTTTGCAAACCAAAGTGAGAATTAATCAATTTTGTTTGAATTGAGCTTTCAGGGGATTCTGAGAGCGACCCAAGATCATGATGTTGCAGGTGCCATTGCACATTTTCTTAACTGCTACCTAGGTCATGACACCCCAGAGGGTACGTCACCTTTAATATTTGAGAAGATCCCGGATGCTTCTGTGGTCAAAGCTTCTGGTAAAGCTGGAACTCCAGAGAAGGGACGGAAAAAGGGGAAGGGTGGTAAAAAGTCCGCTGATTCTCAAGGCTCCTTGAATTCTGTAAGTTTGTGTCATTTCTTTTGTCTCGTTGACAACCCTTGACATCCTTTACATATCAAATGGTGCGTGGGCTTGATTGTCCATTCATAAGCTGCCATCCCCACCCGTTGTCAGATCATAGCCATCCCTGCCCTGCTGTCATGAGATCCTCTGACAGCAGGGATGGGTGGGGATATGTGTAAGGGGCCTAAGGCTCAATAGGCTCTGGATTGTTGCATAGAGCTGATTTACGGCGGTGTGTTGGCGCCCAGCTGATTATTCATTTTGTTTCTTATTTTTTTTGAACTCTTTTATTAGAGCGATGGATTGTCTGCTGCAGAGGGTGCAGACAATCCATCCCTCTAGTAAAGGAATTCAAAACGTCCAACTCATTATTCATTTTGTTTCTTAAATTTTTTGAATCCTTTTATTAGAGTGATGGATTGTCTGCTGCAAAGGGTGCCGCTGGAAGTGAGGCTTCCTATTTATGCATAACTTCCTTCCTGGTTTGGAAGGACATCCATGAGGGTGTCAAGTTCAAATACCAGGTTAAGCATCCCCTTTTTGTCTCATTTTTGCAGTCTGCATCTTTGAGCTACGTGGATTTATTTAAATCGAAACCATTGTAACAGCCTGAAATGTGTAAGATTTTTTTTGTTTTTTAATTTGGTGCTGTGCAGTTTGAAGTGCCCGATGATGTCCAAACAAAAGTACGGAAGATTTCAACCATTCGGAGCTTGTGCCAGAAGGTGTGCATTGTGTTTAGAGATTTGTTTTCTTTGAGCAGTGGATCAGGGATGACATAAATGTGTTTCTATGAATCAGGTTGGAGTGACACTGGCTGCCAGGAGCTATGATTTCCATGCAGTTGGTCCTTTTCAAATAACGGACATCCTTGATCTGCATGCTGTTGTGAAGCACTCTGTGCCAATGTGTGCAGATGCTCGAGACCTATTAGAAAGTGGAAAACTGAGGCTGGCGCAGGTCAATATTTCCTCTTTTAGAAAGTGCATATCAGCAAATTACTGTTTTCTCAGTGGCCATCACATGCTCTCGCATGTGTATGTGCACCAGTCCTTATGTACCTGTGCATGGGCAGCACGAGGACTGTCTACACAGCTGTGCAGTGCACAGATGGTCTACACTTTGCATGATGGGCTGCTTACTTTTGGCTGATAGTCAATGGAGGGTTGCAGTGCAACCTTAATTATAGTGATATCCTATAAATTCAAATCTTTCTCTGGGGTTACTTATCTAGATTTTCCTCTGTGGGGCCACTACCATGTATAAATTTGATGCCCGCTCTTGGGCTGTCTTCCAGATTGCAAAAATCACATGGAGCTTTGCCAGGTGTCGTGCCAATTATGAGTCTGGCCTGTGGGAAATGTGTAGGTGATAAGTGAGCTCATTAAAAAAGCACGACCCATCCTGCATGGAGTGACCCTTTTCCGGCTCTTGTTTTGCCGCTCTTGGCAAACTACATGAATTGAGTTTCCCAAGTATCTGTTTGGAAATCATGTTTACTTCAGGGCATGTGGTTTAACGTTGCCCATTTTGTCTGTCAGGGAAAACTCAATGAGGCCTATGAGCTTTTCTCTGAGGGTTTTAGTATTCTTCAGCAGGTATTACTATCCCGGCATACTGTCGTTATGTACATGTGGTCAAGGATGTTTAATTTTAACCCACAGTGATTTGGCAAACTAATTATGCTAGAGAAATGCAGGTTTGTGGGCCTATGCACCGGGAAGTTGCCAATTGCTGCAGGTAGATATGCTATTCATTCTTCATTGCTCTTCACTCTACATGGTTGAAGTCTATTACTGGAACTACATTTGTTACATTGAAATTTTTGCATGTTTAAAGGTACCTAGCCATGGTACTGTATCATGCTGGAGATATGGCTGGTGCCATCATGCAACAACATAAAGAACTAATTATCAACGAACGCTGTCTTGGTTTAGACCATCCTGACACTGCTCACAGGTTTTGCATGCAAACTTGCTTTATTTTGAACTTCTGCATGCTGGGTGTTTGCAAGTTTGTCTGATACAGATGTCTTTGCTATGTCTACCCTGGGGCCTGTTGTGGTCATTGCAGTTATGGCAACATGGCACTTTTCTATCATGGTCTGAACCAGACAGAGCTTGCCTTGCGTCACATGGCTCGCACATTACTTCTGCTTAATGTGTCAAGTGGGTCAGACCATCCCGATGTTGCAGCGACTTTTATAAATATAGCCATGATGTACCAGGATATAGGGCGAATGAACGTAGCTCTGAGATACCTCCAGGAAGCGCTGCAGAAAAACTTGCGACTCTTGGGAGAAGACCATATTCAGACTGCTGTTTGCTACCATGCCCTTGCTATTGCTTTCAATTGTATTGGAGCATATAAGTTGTCATTACAGGTGTGTTTTTCCATGCCCTTGCAATCACATTCAATTGTATCAGAGTGGTTCGATTTTGCCTTCCACAAATGACTTCTGAAATTCCCACAGCATGAGCGGAGCACCTACAACATACTTGCAAAACAGCTGGGAGAAGATGACACTAGGACACGTGATTCAGCAAATTGGTTAAAAACTTTCCAACTTCGTGACATGCAGGTTGAGGCTTAGGATAAAATTAATGTTCAGTAGCTTCTATATGAAGATAATCACTTTGGATCTATGTCCTTCTGTTTCTTAAGCATTTGGATGGTTTATTGACATAGCAGAAGGGTCAACAGCAGACAATGACAGTGGCAGCTGCCCAAAAAGCAGCAGATGTTTTGAAGGTTTATTGCTGCCTACACCCAAAATCCATGGAAAATATCAAGAGAAAATTTGTGAGCATGTTTCTGTGATCGCAAGTGGTATGCAGCACCATCATCATGTTTGATATCAATGTGCCGTTTTTTTGCATCTACCAGGCTCGCCCAGACCTCTTACAAGCCTTTCAAGCTGCAGCCGCTGGTGGAGGTGGTCCACGAGGGTCTCTCAACAAAGCTGCAGCAGCAGCTGCTGCACTGATGGGGGAGAGAGAGAGCTTGCCAAGGTCGAGAGGTATGGATGAGCGGGGTGCTCGTGCCAAAGCTGATGTCCGAAAAAGGGCTGCAGCTAGGGGTTTGAATGTTCTTCCTCATAATGTTCCTGTTCAGGCTTTGCCGGAATTATTGAATATACCAAACAATGGACTGCACGAAAAAAGTTGGGTTGAGGATCCCTCTCCAAGTTCGTCAAAAGGAGGTGGTAAGGAGACACCTGAAACAGATCGTGGGATAGATGCTAACGGCCCTGTTCAAGGGGGAGACCCAAGCCATATAAGTGATGTGAAGTTGGAGTTTTTGGGAGTAAATAACCCCAGCGTTGATATCTATGTTGAGAAGGCTATGGAAGACAGTTCAGCAGCGCAGACACCCCTAGGTCTAGGTGCAGGTTTAGGAGTTTTGGAGGCAAAGAAGTCGAAGCAGAAGACGAAGACATCAAAAGCTGCTGAATCATAATTTCACTGTGAGCTAATCTTACTGTCTTTGCTGTGGAGGGTGTAGCTATAGAAGTAGCGTCCTTAAAATGTGTCTGGGAGCCAGATTGTGTCTTTCACAGAAGGTTTCCTTCATTTTTGCAGTCAATTTTGTTGTAGTAGAGAACGGGGTCCTGCAATTGGCTGGTTTTCCCCCTGTAAAGCACTGTTAGCATTTGTATTTTTGTGCTCGTTAGATAATTTTTACTCAAATAATTACAGCTGTGTGGTACTGTAACAAAGTCTCGGCAGTGCACAGCACTATTCTAAGGTACATGCCATAATTCTGTGGAAGGTTGTCAAGAACTGCTGTAATGAGAATCTCGGACATGTACCAGTATTGCACACTTGTTTTGCTGTCAGGTTTGGACCAGCTGTTTTGGAGTGAGCTTACCACTACTTGATTACACTTCTCTACTTGGTTTATTCATTTTAAAGGTCCCATCATAAGAATTAAAAATCCAATCTGCACAGTTCTCTTCTGGTTTGTTCATCTTAAATACTGTGAAGCTCAACAGAGACGAAACCAGTTTCATGAAGTGTTACTGCTGTGTGGTTTATTATGCTGTAACAGATGATGGATTGTGCTTTGTCTGATATCAACACATGGTTGTTTCCTACTACCATTCAAACACTAGTGAACAGGTGCTTAGTGGAGATGATGTGGGCACTCGGTAACAGGCAAAGCTAATCGATCTTTTTGGTTTTTCTTAACCACCGTGTGTAAGGATTTTAGTGCAAGATTGTCAAGGTTTGTAGAGAGGAGATGGTTTAACTCCAATTCATTGCAAAGGTTGTTTGATGAACTCATATGGGGTTTTTGATTGACAATACAGAATCTTTTTTGGGGCTAGAAACTCCAGCAGTCCTGTATTTTTCTTTGAGCTTGTTCCAAGAGTAGGCAGCTCAGTCTAGCAGCTGATACTAATTGTGCCCCATGACAAAAGAAATTAGTCATTTTGTGAGCAATCAAACTAAAGTTAGATTCTCCTCAATTTGGCAGCCAATTGGTTGTCAATTTGAGTGTTGATGCTAGGTGGAATTAGTGTGTGGATTAAGTATATCAGGGGGAATCTGCAATCTCCAAAGAGACAGAGGACGTTTAAAGTTAAGGTACTGCTGTGTATTATTAACTGTGATGGATGTGGAGTGGTGGTTATGCCCAGGTTCACCCTTTCTTACAACAACTATCTTGAAAGCCAAGGGATTGCATCTAGAAAGAGGGTTACATAGGAGTAAGGTTTGAGTTCAGATTGCGGTCAAGTAAAGCTTCAGAATCTCGAAGGAAAAATAGGTGAGTTCAGATTTTGTGGTCAAGTACAGCTCAAGAAGCCCTGAGGAAAATTTACATGCTTATCGTCTTGCAAAAGCAATGTATATGGAATCTTTACCTCTTTTATGAGATCCTTTTCTTTCTACATGGGTTGGTACCTAAGTGCATCAAGAGAGTAATATCATAACTGTATAAGTACAGGTCAATATTTATTTCCTTTGCTCGTCCAAAAAAGTGTGCTTTACTTCATATATCTGTATATTCAATGCATTAACAATAATAACCATGTTAATCTGCATTTAACTCTTATTTCAAGTTGATTTTACAAATTTCATGTAATCTCATTGGTTACTAGATTGGTATAGCTCATGAATGCGTCATTCGTTAATAGAGTTGAGTATCACGTCGTTGCTAACCTCTTGATAATTTAAAATTACATGAAATTCAATCAAAGCAAGAAATAAGCCTTGTTTGATGAGATAACATAGTCTTTACAAAGCCACTATGGTCTTTACACATTAAAAATACAGACTTGTTGTGCAACTAAAGTTCTTGAATCATGATCTAAGCCACTTTCTAAAGTATAATTGAAATGTATAAACATAAGGGTATTTTTACATACATGGATGCACGACGGACGTGCAATGTAATTATTATGAGAAAGTTGGGTGGCGAAAACTCCATGGAATTTAATGCCTAATGCCTAATGCCGCCTCCTTGGAAAAGATCAAATCTCTCAAGTTAGAAAGACAAACACATAAATAAGACCATAGTTACTTTTTATTTATGATGACAAAAATTCATATGGATTCAAAATTGAGAAACATTTGAAAAATGTCATTTATTACACTTCCATGTGATTATCCATAGATTTGAAAGATCAACATTTTGATGTGAAGCATGTAAATTTTGTTTGTTAATAAAAATATAAAGATATATTCTAGAGTTGTATTGGATGGATATACCAGTCATAAAGCATCAATTTTTTGTAGCTCCATTTCTCTTCCTTGATATGGTGCTATCCAATTAGAAGATGGGTAGTACTTTCTTGTCTTGTTTATTTTATAAATGGTTGTGCACAAATTGTTATCTAAAGGATACTTTAAATTGGAAAATGTTTATTGGAGTAAGATAAACTTTGTTTTGAGATCATCCGCACCATATTTCATGTAAATTTCTATTACTATCGAAATATCTTTTACACTAATACTATGTGATATTTTTATAATGAGGCTTGTTCAGATCTTTTTGCAATAATCTATCAGATCATAAAATGTGTATATTTTTTTGCCTTAAAGATCTACATATTATGATTTCGCCAATAAGATTCTTCTTATCCCATCCAAGATACTTTTTAATGAGTTTATTAACTGCAATAATTGACATTGCATGAATTCTACTTTACATTTGATAGTGCATATGAAAAATTGTATCCCCTCTTTCGAACGAGGAACTATCAAGGCATTCTTTTGTGATAAAATCATAAAGATTATTTAGTAATGCTTCATCAATATCACAACTACCTAATGATATTGTCACACTTAGCTCAAGCACTTTAAAGTTGACATTGGATTGATCACACAATGCATCTTCATTAGATAACTTCTTTGGTCTATCATAAATTTTCTTTGGTTCTAATGCTTGAAACCTCATTACTTTGATCGTTTGAATTTATAAATTTTCAGTCCCTGTTTCTTATGATCTTTTTCTTATTTTTGACATTTCACATCATAGATTAAAGAAAAGTAAAGAAAGTAAAAAGACATATTTATGAAAGCACTAATAAATAAATACTTTTTCAAATCCAACAATGTATTAATCTAACAATGGCAATTTGCAAATCCCAACTCACAATTAAGCATTGCAACATGGTGTACTCACGTGGCTTTTGCAACACACACCAACTCTCTCTACATTTAATAAATCTAAAAACTACGACTTCTTATTAATGGATGCCACCCAAAGTGTACACACATCTGTGCATAATTGCTAGATCATTTGTAGTAAATCTTATCTGCTTCGCTTGTCGTTATGCATGTTTTGTCTACTATTCAGTAAGCCTTTGATTAACATAATGTATAATTAGTATAGAGTTAATTTCATAGGCAATGTGATTTTTTTTGTCTACGATTAGGGAAGACCAAAATGCAACTAGTGATTAGAAAAGTAGGAACAAAATTTATTCACGTTTTTTTTAAAGCAACGAGTAGAGGAAAGCGCCAGGTCATCTCGGCAACATCAGTCTATAATTAACCCACGATGTTTTAATGAACGCGATTATCATGTTATTCTAAAAATATGACTGAAAATGAAGAAAGTCATTATACTATTTATTACGGATTATTCGTTCGTCCCTCTGTTGGTTAATTGGGGACGCCTAATTACCACTATGTTCGTAGCATGGCACTTGGGTGATTTTGAATATTCCATGTGTAGGACATATGAATTAGGAATGGCTGGAAGTAAGTGTTGGATTTAATGCTTATGTATTGTTGTGTAATTTTAGCAGGTGCTGCTAATGTGTAATGTGTTTGAATGGATAACCTGTAGTTTGGTGAGATTGATGAGCCTTGTGCTCACATAAGCCGGTATGGCTGGGACATGATGGCGGCGATTTGGCATGAGCAATTATCGGGAAGATTCTCCTTTTTAGTAGTTTGGCTTTGGTAGGATAGCCAATGATTTTGGTATTTTGGGCATATTGTTTACTACGAGATATTCTGTATTATTGTTGGTCGCCCACTTTTGTTATACATGGGCGTGAAACTATTCATTTTGTTGCACGTGAATTAGCCTTTGGGCTTCTTTATGTATTTTTCGATTAGTGGTTTAGATAGGAAGGATTTATCTAATCTTTTGGTAAAAGCAACTCCTATTTTTATAAAGGGCAAGCCCATGTATAAGCGTGGAATTATTTTTGGTATATTGGCTATTTTTATGAATGAAGACATAAATACTCAAGAAGTGGGAGGATGCAAACACTTCTTGGGGGGCGAGATTGCATCCAATACTATGTTGAAGGTGATGCCTATTCTATTTCGTATTTTTATTTTAACTTATACTCAATCTTGTTAGTTTGAATTCAATTCTATCATTTAGCTCTTGATGTTTATACGAGTTTTATATTATTCTTCAAAAAGCATTTGAGGTCCCTATCAGAGCCTAGGGGTACTTGGATTTGAAGAATAGGGGAAACCTTACAAGAATCCAAAGGCTAAAGTAGTGAAAGACTCAAGAACTCATGGACAAAAGCTTGAAGGGTTATGTGAATTTTCTGAGCCACTTGATCAAGATGAATTTCAACTTTTGAAAAAAAAATCACCTCTGTGAAACCCAAACCATCCTTCCTCTTGCAAAACCACCTTTCTCAATTGTCAACCCCTTCAAAATCCATTAGTATGGCTCTTGCAAAACCACCTTTCTCAATTGTCAACCCCTTCAAAATCCATTAGTATGGTTCGAATGAGCACATTGAGGATCAAGGGCCTAATTTTAGAATTGCGAAGTGGAGAGAAAAAAAAGCACTTATTGGGTTTTTACAATAGAATTTATTTTGGCTTAAAGCTTTAACCAAGAGAGAATCCTAGCAAATCAACAAAAGTCAATTGCAAAATTTCTTCTTTTTTTTCTCCACTTCCTATAGCGATGGCAACGGCACAGCAAGGTGAACGCGCAACTTTTTCTTTTCTCCTTTGTTTCTTTCAATGTGATGTGCACAGGCCAGCCGGATTCATAGACGTGAAGGAAAAGAAAAGAAAAGAAAAAGAAAAAATGTTTTTTTAAATATAGCCCCTTTTAAAGCTTAAAAAGCTTCATACCTTTTTTTAAATATAGCCCCTTTTAAAGCTTAAAAAGCTTCATACCTTTTTATTAAAAAGCTTCATACCTTTTTTTAAATATAGCCCCTTTTAAAGCTTAAAAAGCTTCATATCTTTTTATTAAAAAAATAAAAAGGGCTTCATGCGTGCTGATGGGACGGCGTTTCTGTTTTCTTGATACAGTGTTTAAAAAAAACCTAAGGTTTAAAGCTTTAACTAAAAGATTTTAAAAAGCTTCTAAAAGTTAGATGAAGCTTATATCTCCTTAAGTTCAAACCTTAAGCGTTTTTCTTTTATATTCTTTTAACCCTTAAGTTCAAACCTTAAGCGTTTTTTCTTTTATATTCTTTTAACCCTTAAGCATTAAAGCTTTGAAGCCTTGAAGCCCCCATATTGACGTAAGCCTTAAAGGCCCACAACCATCAAAAAGCCCTTATAAATATCAAAGCTTTGAGAGCTTCTAGTTTCCCTCAAACCCCTCAAGCCTTACAACCTTCATTGGACATAAATATCTTGTAAAGGTATTTATATAAGCTTCAATAAAATTTATGCCATAGATTCTGTCAAAGAATGACATGTACAAGTTTATTTTGTTTGGCCTAGTTTGAATTAGAGACATTAGAAGATGTGTTAGAATTTTTATCCTGTTCTGTTTTCTTTGTGAAAATGTAAGTTTGCATGGAACTCCACTACCACACGTGCATGATCACAATTATTTCTTTGAAAGATTGTACGAACCCTAAGTCCTCTTAAGTTTAGAGACCTTCATGATGACCTTAAGCAATCACATAATAATACCTTTTTCTAGTATTGGCATTTGGCATGAACTCACCTATGACTTGAACTTTTTATTTTGATTCCTAAGAGAGAGTTATCATGAAATAGTTAAATTCATGTCTTCATTTCATCAATCAAGGTTATTAGAATTGTTGCTAGTCATTCATTATATTCATGTTTATATCGTGCTTAAATTTTGAATGTATTGATAGCTCAATGTAAGTTTCTCCTATCTTTATATCAATAGTCAATTTATATTTTATTTGTATGATGTCAAGTTTCTCATGAATTGTGTTGAAGTACTATTGCAATAACAACTCTTAAATTCTAACTTTAGTTTTTATTTTTCTCCTTCTTTAATATTTCATTTTAAATTAAGAACTTTATATTTCGTATGCATAGAAAGTATAAAGATTCACATGTCTTTAGAGTGTTAAAATTGATTTTGCCAGATAATTTTAACTATACTATCAACCATGAAGGTATGTGTTGACTTTATTTTGCAAATGGTTCATATTTGTTTTTGCATTTATTTTATTATTTCTACTATCTAAAGACTTAAACAATAAAACTAGCAAACCATACATTCAACATTCACTTTAGATCGAATTGGAAAAACTGAAGAAATATTTAAAAACCATCTTTACTTTTACAAAAAGAATTTCGAAAATAAATTCATTAGATTATCATTCATTTCTCAAGTAAGAATAGATTTCAGCATGCATACTTTAAATATTTTCTACACTTAGGTAATAAATAATTAAACAAATTTAAGATTAAAATAATTTGTGTTCATTTAAGTTTTAGACGAAACTGGCCACTGCGTCTCAAACTTATATTCTCAAGGAGTGATATCTGGTGGTATGGAACAATTTCATGTATGTGGAATGCGCCTTTGTGGTATGGGATACTTAAACTCGTTTCACATATGTTCATTTAATTGGTTCATTGCATATATTCATTATGTATTTATCAAGTTTTTTTCCAGTGGTTTTTTCGCGCCTATCTCGACCTCATCCAATCTTACTTTCAAACATGGGCCAGTTGATATGACGCAACTGAGGACAATTGCTATCCTAGGTAGGAGGGATGTTATTGATTGTCCGTTCATCCCTCTGTGGTTAATTGGAGACGCCGAATTACCACTATGTTCGTAGCATGGCACTTGGGTGATTCTGAATATTCCATGTGTTGGGACATATGAATTTAGGGATGGCTAGAATTAAGTGTTGGATTTAATGCTTATGTGTTGTGTTATTTTAGCAGGTATTACTAATGTGTAATGTGTTTGAATGGACAACCTGTAGGTTGGTGAGATTGACGAACCTTGTGCTCGTAAGCCAGTATGGCTGGGACATAATGGTGGTGATTTGGTGTGAGTAATTACTGGGAAGGTTCTCATTTTTAGTATTTTGGCTTTTGGCGAGATAGTGAATGATTTTGGTATTTTGGCTATAGTGTTTACTACGAGATATTTTATATTATTGTTAGCCATCCACTTTTTTTTATACATGGGCATGGACCTATTAATTTTGCCGCATGTGAATTAGTCCTTGGGGTTCTTTATGTATTTTTCCTTTAGTGGTTTAGATAGGAAGAATTTATCTAAGATTTTGGTAAAAGCAACTCCTATTTTTGTAAAGGGTAAGCCCATGCAGAAACTTGCAATTATTTTTGGCATGTGGGGCTATTTTTATGAAGAAAGACATAAATACCCAAGAAGTGGGAGGATGCAGACACTTCTTAGGGGGAGGGAGGGGGGAGATTGGACCCAATACTATGTTGAAGGTGATGTCTATTCTATTTCTTGTTTTTATTTTATTTTATGCTCAATCTTGTTAGTCTGAATTCAATTCTATGGTTTAGCTCTTGATGTTTATGTGAGTTTTGTATTATTGCCCAAAAAATATTTGAGGTCCCATGCCACTATTCAATGCGAGTCAGCCTCCCGGCCAATTTAGCCAAACTGGATGAATGTTCCTGGCACTTCGAGCCAATTTAGTCAAAGTGGATGAATGTTCCTAGCGTTGCCAACCATGGCGTCATCATCATTATAGCACTCGTTGTTCTTTACCCCATGGCATCACATCATTGCAATTACTTCAGCACAACTGCTTGATGTTGTGTGCGTTGCTGGTCGAGACATTGATGCTGGACGTTGCAATCGTTAGAAAAAATAGCAGAACGGTACATTACTTAAATTTTGATTACCTAAAGTTTTTTTATTTAAGGTTTGTTAATGTTCCTCTAATTAATTAATCTAATTTCTTTTTTACTCATTGTAGGCCCCTATTTGTCCTTGGATAAGAAACCCTCTCTAAGCTTTTTTTTGCATGATAGGCAATGATGGTGTTACGGTTAGGAGTGTTAGTTGTACAAACAGTGTGGTTGGGTTATGAGAGTGAGAGTGAGCGCATTTGATGTAATTAAGAAAGTATGCGCGTGGTGCTCGGTGTGGTGTGCATTGAGAAAGAGCGCTTTGATTGGATTTTGTGTGTGTGTGTGTGTGTGTGTGTGTGTGTGTGTGTGTGTGTGTGTGTGAGAGAGAGAGAGAGAGAGAGAGCATTGGTTGGATTATGTGTGTGTGTGTGTGTGAGAGAGAGAGAGAGAGAGGGAGAGAGAGGGAGAGAGAGAAGTAATATTAATTAAAGTTTTTGGTGCTATATGATGAGATAGGAGGGGGCGTCGGTTGGGATTCAGCTGACATTCATCATCAACCGTCGCCGGACGTTCTTGGCCGTCCATGAAAAAAATGTACCGCACCCATCAGCCCTTTGAAGGCCTTCATCCTACCCTCACAAACTCTTTCATATGAAACACCAGCCGGCGCCATCAGCAGCAGCGGCGTGATAAGCTGGCGTTCACATGGTAGCCTCCAAGAACGCCACCCCAGGGCCGGGGGCCTATTTCCCACGCAAGGCAGGGCGTTCACCGGCCTTCACGTTTGGAAGGAAATCAAGCACACCAAAGGGTACTGACACACCGGGGCCTGCACAGTACTTCCCCACGCAGGGAGCCCGCTCGCCAGCCTTCTCAATGGGCAAGAAGACACTGTCTGTAAGCGATGAAGGCATTCCTGGGCCGGGCTCCTACTTTGTCTTAGCGAGCCCCTCGAGCCCCCATAGCTCTCCTGCCTTCACTCTAGCAAGTAGGACTTTGGGTGGTGCTGTTGCCACCACAAAGGTGGAAGATGGCTTCCCTGGCCCCGGTTCCTATGAGACTTCTATTGGAGCAAGTGGGCCGAGGTTCACCATCCGTGCTAAGAAAATGGAGTACCACAAAGACCCCCTTCCTGGCCCTGGCTCTTACTTTGTTGATACTACCCATGCTTCCTCTCCCCCACCTCTCCACCATAACAACCGTGCTCAAGACATTTGAAGCTTTTGCGTCCATCTGAGCCCCTCCCTCCCTCCCTCCCTCCCCCCCCCCCCCCCTCGCCCCCCCCTCTCTCTCTCTCTCTCTCTCTCTCTCAAGACATTTGAAAATGCCCTTTGAGCCTCTATAAATCTGTTTCCAAGGCATTTCAAGTGCTCCATTTGAGCCTTATGTGAATCATTGCTCAACACTTTTTCATCTTAGCGTGTGATGCTCAATATATTTTGAAGTGTTGCATTTGAGCCCTTATGGATTAATGCTCAATGCATTTTGAAGTGTTCCATTTGATCCTACATGGATTAATGCTCAATGTACTTGACATGCCTAATTGAGCCTTTGTGAAGTTATTCTTGGTTCAACCCTTTCAATGAGTGATGATTATGCTCAATATATTTTTAAGTGTTCCATTTGAGCCTATATGGATGGATTAATGCTCAGTGTACTTGACATGCCTAATTGAGCCTTTGTGAAGTTATCTTGCTCAACCCTTAGAACTAGTGATGATTATGCTCAATATATTTTTAAGTGTTTCATTTGAGCCTATACTGACAATGCTCCATTGAGCCTTTGTGAAGTTATTCTTGCTCAACCCTTTCAATGAGCACCATATTGCATTTCCACGCCCTATGTGGAGACACTCCAAGGAGAGAAACGTTTTTACTTATGTGCTTACATATATAGAAGCTTTGTTGAAAGAAAAAACCATCACGCTTCTTTATATTTATCATGTAATATTTTTCGCAATTAGTGAATAAAATGTAATTGTGAGAATTCTATACAACATGCAATGTTTTGTGTTTTGGTCTTTGGAAACTCATTTAATTGACTAGCAGAATTCATAAAACATATGAGTGTAATTGCACATGGCATGCAAAACCATATGTTTTGATGATTTGCAGCTTATTTTGTCGACTTAAAGAAACTTACGTGTTTACTTGTCCTTTTAAGTGATATCGTAAAAAATTATATCTATGAAATCATGACCATAATTAAATAATGACTCGATATTTGATTATAATAAATTTGATTAATTAGCAAGGAGATTAATCTTTTGAACTAGTGGAACCATCCTTGACTATTGGCATTAGGTGGCTTGTTTTACATAAAATGTGTGAGTTTAAGTCTTCTTTATTTAATATGTCAAATTAGAAGGATAGCAAGATGATCATAACACGTTGATGTGCTCAAGAAAAACTTACATTTAGATGATACAACATTGTAATTGTATTTCTTTAATTTCTTAGTAACTAGAAGAAACATACTAAAATTTTTGGATACATATAAAATAGAGGAGCAACATTAAGGAGTGTTCAAATGAGAGATGTTCAAGTCAAGAGCGTACCTTAGCCTTGTCGAAGCATGTGTTGATGGGCCTTACTTTAAAGCCGCAATGTGTAACTTCCCTATGTGGGTGCTAGCTCATCGCGTCTTCACCGTTTTGTTACACCAGAATGATCCTTGTTGCCGATAGGGAGAAGGCCTCTTCACCTAGATGTGGAGGCATGACATTAAGCACGTGGTAAGGCTGCTTTATATATTCTAGTATTATCTTACAAAAGATAAGTACCCATTCGAGAAGGTAAGATGGCAAAGCACCTTAGGGTAGGTCAAGTGGGTAAAACCATGTTGACCTATAGAAGAGTGGTTAACCTAGCCCCCTTCCTAATGGTGACCATGTCCTTACATCAACCCAAGTACGTGGGGTATGATTCGGGATTGATCCGTAGCCAAATGGGGGGGAAAATGGTGGAAAGATTTAGGTAGGCCTGGTGGTAGTAGGCAGTGTGTCAAGAGGCGGCATGTAACAAGATGGGCCTCCATTGGTTATGGTAGGAGCATTTACCCTTCAACATTACGTGGTTGGTATAAGAAATAGTCTGCACCCAGTGATTGATGGAATGATGAGAATCAGGACCCCCATACAATGATTGGAATTGGGAGATGGCAGTCCGAATCTTCATAGCATGACATGAGAGTATGTCCTAATCTCACATCATGAGGTTGAGAGATAAGGCTCCTTTGTGGTGAAAACATCAACTAGATTAAGGTTGTGATGGTAATAAATTGGAGTTAAAGCACATATGGAAGCATGATGCTGAGAGATGCGGCTCCTTTGTGGTGAAAACGTCAGCCAGATTGAGGTAGTTGGTTGAGAAGGTCGAGGCTTTGGGGTTGAGTGGTCGATGCCCATGGAAGATGATGCGGATAGCTTGACGGGAGGTTTATGGGTAGGAGTTAGAGTTGGGACGGATGGAGAGATGGGTGGGTTTGGCTTTAGGGGATTTGGTTTGTTGCCCAAACTATTTGAAGAGAGGGCTTAATGGGCATACAAGGCTTCTTCTCCAAAGGATTGGTGCTCCTTTTGAGAACTCATCAAGGTCATCCTCCTCATCTTCAAGCTTATGGCTTGGAAAAAGGTAAAGGCCTCCTGTGCCCTCGTCCATAGAGATATCTTGTGGGTAAGCCACATGGATGGTCTGAATGGAGGCTTTTAAAAGTGGCAGGCTACAACCCATCTCTCCAAGTCACAATATTCTTGGAGTCCGGTCTTATTCTGAAATAAAGTTACATTTTAAAACCACCCATCAATCTCCCTCTGGAGCACGTATATTAAACCTATCGTTGGCCTGTGGGGCATGCGTGCATGTGCGTGTGCATGTGCAAGTGTGTGTCACGTGCATGTGTATACATAAGGTGCAAATGTGGGTGCACATACATGTGCACGATACCCGAGTGTGCCTGCACAAGGTGTGTGTGCACAAGTTACAAATGTGTGCACATGCATGTGCATGATGTGAGTGTGCGTGCACGAGGTACAAATGTGTGTGCACATACATGTGCATGTGTGGGCGCACGCATGTGTGGGTGTGCACGTGCATGTGTGGGTGTGCACGTGCATGTGTAAGAGTGTGTGCACGTGCATGTGTGGGTGTATGGGTGTGCACGTGCATGTGTGGGTGTATGGGTGTGCACGTGCATGTGTAAGTGTGTGCAAGTTTGTACGTGTATGTGCACGTGAGTTTTTATGCATGCAAGAGGTGGAAATGTGCGTGCACAAGGTGAGGAGAAAATGTGTGTGCATGTGTGTGTAAGAGTATGTGCTTGTGCATGTTTTTAGATATTTAGCTACTAGTGTACAGTATATTTATGGCACCCATACAACTAGGATACCCATCACTGTACGTTCCAATGAGGAATCAAGCACTACATAATCATGAGGAGCCGGAGGTGCCATTGGAAGTGGTATTTCCACCGAGGTATAGAAAGTGAATTTTGGAAACCCACTAAAGGCTCCAATTTCTCAGGATCCTTTAGAGAGTCTTCATCCTCCCCTATCTTTGCATTTACATCTATTGAAGTTGAGCCAAAGCCAGATGAATGAGGCTTAGGATATAGGGATTAGAGATGGCTCCTTCTCCCTCTGCTAAAGCTCTTTCAAGAGTTGATCTTCTTTTATTAGATAGTTCTTCTTCTCCCCGTGCCACTTCAAGAGTTAATTTTCTTCTGACTGTATCTATTCAGGTCAATCTATTCTAACACATTTGGATTTTCTAGATATGGACTTAAACTAGTCCCTTGGTTGGGAACAATATTGAAGACTCTATTCTCTGAGTCCATATACACATACTTTTGGTCCACATAAGCTATGTAAAATCTTGTCAATGCTGAGCCTCTAAAGACTTACTTACCCAGTCTCCAACTTAAGGTCTATCTTGTAGGCTCACCACTAAAAGGAGGTCTATAAAAGGGGTTAAGATCACCTCCTAATATTGCGCTTTCATGAGAACTGTAGTCCCAACTTCCACAAAATATCTTAGACCAAAGAGCCTTCACTCAAAATAAATAAATAGTCCACTCGCTACTTGACTCTACTTGCAACGAGGTTTTCAGCCCATAACCTCCTCAAGTTTAATTGGGTCGACTCCACTGCCAACTGTGGGAGTGTGTGAGAAGCTTTAGCTGATCCACCAAACCGAGAGCTACCCAAGTCTCTACCACTTCTCAAGTGCATAAAACACTACCATAATGATTCTAAACTTGGAGGGGCCTTTGGTTAGCACCACTTTCGTCAAAAAGAAACACTTGATAAAATAATAATTTTAGGGGACTTCACCTAGGAGAATGCCCACATGCTCTTCAAGACTTGGGATATTCCTAAACCAATATCCCTAGCTTCTTCTGGCTGGAAAAACTTCTTCTAGCCATGAAAGAGCAAGAACTTTCAAAGCACCGGTTAAAAAATTTATCCCACTAGGGGACTACCTTCATAGAGTATGAGATATAGCTATTTTTCAAGGGGCTCTTATCCTGAATGAGTTTATTATGTTACAAATATACCCATTTAAGCTCAATAATAATAAAAATAGCCAGTATACTTAAGTAGTCAGAATGGGCTCAAACTTTGTGTGAAGATGCTCATACATGGTGCTAGGAGCATAGCCATATGCTCACTTTCCATATGCTCACTTTCCAAAATAGGTTCAAGATGAGTGTACTAGATCTAGGCATAGCCATATGCTCACTTTCCAAAATAGGTTCAAGATGAGTGTACTAGATCTAGGCATGGAAAATTGACCTCACTTCATAGTTTCTTTGCTGGATCTTTTGAACCTCTTAGAACCTTATCTCAGAGAGAGAAGTGAGCTAATATGCATGGATTCGTGGGGTATAGACAAGCTATGTGTAAAACCTTTTCTAGAATGGGCTCGGGTTAGAAGTTATAGCCTTGCTAAAATTTCTCTTTTCCCACGAAATCCAAAGCTCAAAATTAAAGGAAAAACTTTAGCCTTCTACTCTAAAAGAAGCCAAAAAAGGCCTCTAAAGGAGAGCCTGAAACTTATTTAGATTGCATCGAAACTGACGATTGGGATTTTTGGAGAGTCAAGCACAGTGTGGATTTTTCAACCCTTGTTTCCAAAGAATGTCTACTAATTTTAGCAAGAACTGCTAAAAATAACCAATAACCCTACCATGTTTGAATGAGACCAAATTTTTTATATGGGTATTCCGAGGTGTTGTCTACCATGTATGCTCAGTTCCTAGTATCTCACCCTCAGCACTATCTTCCACCACCACGGGGTCTTAAAGACCCTTGTCAAGTGAAATCATTGGATGGCATTGATCAAAATCACAATGCCTTTTTTGGGCCATCGGATAAAGTAAACTCGGACAAGTAAACTATGCCAAGCAAACTACAAAAAAATTGAGAAAAAATTCATCTTAGTTTACTTTGTAGTTTACTAAGTGATTTGCTAAGCGGGCATAGTTTACTTCCTAGTTTACTTGGCAAATCATAGTTTACTTCATAGTTTACATCATGGGATGAGGGGGAATTTGGGTTTGGGACTTACAAAAATTTGGAGCAAGATTTTATGTACAAAAGAGGACTTGAACTCGAGACCTTGGTTTACCATTGGAAACATCTTACCACTACACTATATCTTCAAGCAATGGGGAACCATGTGGTTTTCAAGCCATTATATTCTATGTTTCTCACCCCCTAGTTTACTTCACGATGTGCTGACGTAGTTTACTTGTCTGAGTTTACTTTATCTGTTGACAGCCCAAAAAGATGCCATGATTTTGATCAATGCCATCCATTAATCTCATCTGACAAGGGTCTTTAACAACCCCATGGGAGATAGTATTGAGGATATCTCACCCCAAATAGGTAGAAATAAGCAGGTGTGGAAAATTGGTGTGAAAACCCTTCTAGCATTGATCGGTAGTTTGTGCTCAAGTATCAAATCAAGGATCCGACTAGATATGACTAGGGTATATGTCAAAGGTTTTATGTGTGCAAGTGCATGTTCCAAACATGTAAATGGGGTGCATGCTATCCAAGGAGATGGACTAGGAAAGTCTTTGCAAAATAAGAGGGACAAGAATCCACGCTGTGTTTTCAATTCAGTTTTACCCTTCAATCTTCTCTTCTACACAAGATATGTGCAGGTAACTATGGGAGTGTTACTATTCTTGGAGGCAAATTCGTGACCCAACTTTTATGGCTATAATAAAGTTCATCTAACTCATGATAGATACAAAGCTATAGCCAAACCACGACTACACAAAACATTTAGGCACACTCAATACTTAATGGAGCTGCAAAAGCTTGCAATATCTTCACTAGAAACATTCTGTCTCAGAAAGTTTTTATAAGCGAGTCCTGGAGTCAAAGTCTGATTCGTCACAATCTTCTTAGGTTGAGGGCATAGTCTTGTCTCTTCTTGTACAACACATGTATGTATCCAATAAAACCATAAAAAAGATTTCATTCACAGAGTCGCGAATGGGCTTTCCAACCATAAGCATTGTCTTGCTTTTTCATTGTATATCTTCTCAAGTGCATTGCACATTAGAGAGTCACTAGTCTAGAAACTAGCATAATCGTCTAATGTCACTGAAGACTTTATGGTCAATGTCATAGTCTTGCTTTTGAGTCTTGCATAGCATACTTTGTGGTCAATGTCATAATCTTGCTTTTGAGTCTTGCATAGCATACTTTGTACAAAAGCATTCAATATTCATTTTTTTTAGAAAGCAAAAAAGTCATTTTCACCTTGGCTCCTAAATGAACAATCCTCTAGGATTGTTGCAATCATTCAAGTATGTTTACGGACGGGGGGAAGCAACGATGGTAGTGCTGGCCTAGGGTACAACCCATCGCCTAAATAACCCTACCATATGATTCTCTTGCTTAGCATGTTATTTTTTAATGTGGAGCATATATGTACTTGCATCTTTCAAGCACATGTATTAGGTACTATTTTCTTGTTTTTACATGTGCCCCTACATTGCACTTGATGTATTGCACTTGACGTCTGTAGCCTCCTCAGCAAGCCACTTCCAATATGATGAAAGCTCAAGGAGTTGACAATTACCATGTAGCTCACATGGCTACTTCATGGATTTGTGATACAATTTATCAACACTGGGTGGGCCAACTTTTGAGTCCCGAGCTTTTTCTTTATCAACACATGGACCAAACCCCTCAGCTTTGCTTTCATTACGTAGATCCAAGGATGGGACCTACATCAAGCATGGGGAGTTGTTAACTTTATTTGACGATTAACTTGGTGGATGACTCGGATGGGCCCCACCAGTATTTTTTTTCAATGTAAATAGAGTAGTTACAAGTGATGGTCATCATTAGTTTATTCATTTAACATCACTTTGTAAATTAGCTTGCTCGACCATTTTTAGTATTTAATGTTTATCTATTAATTTTTTGCTCTAATGTGCTTATAATAATATAAACAAGGAATGATCGAGCCAAGTGTAATAACAAGATGTACATTAGTAATTCTAAGACACACATATACATAGTTTAGATTGGGGTCAGTTACTAAAGTCAAGGTGCCTAGGCACTTAGTAAGTTGTATAAAAGATAGCTTAACTAATGAGAAAGGACTTTCCCTTGTGTGAGATAGGGAGCTCTTGTCAATTGCTTACTTATCCTCTTCTCTAGAGAGAGAGAGAGAGAGAGAGAGAGAGAGAGAGAGAGAGAGAGAAAATGAAATGATATATTAACGTCTTCAGAAGGCCAAAATGACCTATGAGACCAAAAAGGTTACAACAATTGGTGGATCTGATACAATGTCTGTGTAAGAAAAGCTAAAAACAACTAACTGAAACTGAAATAACTATGAGGAAAAGTACAGTACTAGGAGCTCCTAATGGATAACATCTGGGAGGAAAACTCCAGCAACAAAGGTAAGCATCATACACATCACTATCCAAAGAAGTCTCTCATCGATCTCGATGGCGGATATCCTCAATGTCCTCCATGGTGAGTACTGTGACTGGACGTCTCCCATGCCGTGCTAGTATGGTCCTGGTCCTCTGTTGTAGTCTCCGCCGGTGTCGAGATGGGCCTCTCATCTTGGGACGCCTGGACCGCCCTAGCTCTATAGCCCGATCAATCAGTGTACCTCTAGTGCGGCTATACTATGGGACTAGCTGCAATGCCTGCTGGCCTGACTGCTCAATCTCTGGTCGAAAGAAGTCTGTAATCTACCTCTGTAGGTGTCTCTCCCTCTCTGATCCCCTCCCTCTCAAGAGACCCTCTCTATGTCTACGAAGCTCTAGCAAGTATAATCCGAGACATCTCTGATCCTGGTATCTCATGACTCTAGAAAGTGGTCCGAAACCCTCTCTAAACAGGCAGTGAAAATGGCCTCGTATCTCATAATATACTGGACAGTGACATATGTAATGTAACTCTGTCTCTGGCTCCATCTGGCATAGCTGACAAATCCTAGCCTCAGCTGGTACTCCTCTGAATCTGCCAGTCTCAATCTCTAGCTGGTGTGAGGATGTGCGCATCTGACCAATAGCACACCGTACCCCATGAGAAAGATGAGTATCCATGTAGCTGGGTCTAATCACAAATCCATGTAGCTGGGTCTAATCACAAATCCATCCTGTGTGAGCTGGAGAAGATGATCTCTATAGAAAGCCATCTTTGTACCAAGCTCCTGTGTCGGCTGTATCCATGTCCTAGTGTCCAGCTGAATCAAGTCCTGCCTGATAAGTCTGGTAATCTCTGCCCGTGTGAGAGAGAGGGAGGGTGCATGGAGTACTGAAATGGAGGTAGCCTTTCCATACTAAAGCCATGCAACTGGAACCAAGCTGTCATCTGTGTATACCAACATGATCCGTCTCCCTGTGATGCCAACTGTCATGAAGACTCCAGGGCTAAGCGAGCATATCTGTCTCTAGGGAGAGCCTGATCGAGTGAGTGCCTCTACTACCAATGAGAGAGAGAGAGAGAGAGAGAGAGAGAGAGAGAGAGAGAGTATGTGTGTGTGAGAGAGAGAGTGTGGGTGTGTTCTTGCTTCTGGCTTGTAGGTTATCCATCTCAACTTCCATGGTGGCTTTGGTATGAGGGGTCAACCCTTAAATCATCAACTACTTGGGTCAAGTTGGCATTATCTACAAGAGCTACCTACTTCAACAATTGGGTAGCCCCCCCCCCCCCCCCCCCCCCCCCCCCCACCCCCCACTAGACACTACAAAAGGATAATAAGAGATTCTCACTTACAAGCTAACATTGTGGAAGTACTTTTACCATCAACAGTTCCTTTTTTATTTTAGTGTGAATTGAAATGGAAGTTAAAAATAATCCAAAGTCCACTAGTGGAAGGATAAAGAAACAACAAGAATTTGAAATAAGGGGAATGGAGAATTATTTTATTGTGTGGAAGTTAAAAATAATTCAAAGTCCACTAATAGGAAGGATAAAGAAACAATAAAAAATGAACAAGAATTTGAAATAAGGGGAATGGGGAAGGGACACCAAGAATCATTCCATGTATAGCAAGTAGAGAAAAATGAAGATGATGATACATTTTCCTATGTGAAGCACCATGGATTGCAAGCTCACACAACTAAAGTGGAAATGCATTTGCAAGAAGACAATGCTTCTTTGAAGTCGTTCTTCATTGAAACACTTAATAAACTAATAGGACATCATTATATAGCTTATTAGTAACCTTCCCAAACTCTTAAACCCTTAACCTCAGTTAAAAGACTTTAGGAAAAGAGCTCGACAAGCAATAGTGGCAGCTAGTGGTGTTTATAAAGATTTGAAATCTCTGAACTTAAATGGTGAAGAATAAAGATCTTTATCTCTATGAATCCACTGTGGTAAGTAGTTTAACAAAAAGTTTCCTAAAACTTGGGAAGAGCTGCAGCAAGCAAGCCCTAAGTACTTGTCAAAGAATGAACAAGATAGGGCATGTATACCCTAGGATGAATGTCCAATGAGGGCTAAACCCTTGAATCAGTACATCAACATATATAGAGAAGTTATTCTCAAATTAGAAGGCATCAATGACTTTCAAAGGGTAAGGGGATTCATAAGCAGGGTGGAAGTCAAGAAAAGACTCTTCCAAATCTTTGGATTTTTCATCTTATACGTTCCACTATTGCATACAATTGAATCACACATCAAACATACTAAAACTTGCTTGATCTAGAAGTTCTTCGAGCATGACTAGTGAGTGTACACAATGAATACAAAAAGCGTTATTGTGTGGTTAGTAAAAAGCAAGCCCTCTCTCTTCTATAAATGACTCTTAACACTTCCCTTGTCAAGCTAGCATATTAGAGATTGTCAAGTTTGACAATCAATATTATTTTTGCATGATTTGACATTATGGGTTTGAAACACCACATTCAAATAGGCCTTCTAGGTCTAGTGGCTAATTGTAGGTCTTTGTCTTGTTCATAGGTATGAAGAGAAAAAGCTAAAAAATTAGCACTATGAAAGTTCCAAGGTTTTTATAGCAAGGAGGTACGTGGCTACTTATTAGTAAAGGGAGAGGCTAATAATTAATGATTTGTGCTTAGGGAATCTAAATAATGAGTTGAGAGAGAGGTATATAGGTGTTCATGAGTTGCGACTAGTCATAACATTCTATAGTTAACACAAGGATTGTCGTATTGTGAACTAGAACTAACTAGTCAAGGTAGCTGGCATAACCATGCATGATCACTTGCATGATGTTATGAGGTGAGTGTAGTTAGTATCAATGTTGAAACTAATGTTTGAGCCTATTTTAACCTATGATACTCTCATGAGTATTTGTGTCCACTCTTAACTTTCAAAGATACACCACCTTAAATTGTTAACCCTTCTTCCTCTTTGTTTCATCCTATGGCACAACATGGGTTTGAAATTTTTTGCTCAAACAAATGGGAGTACATAAATATCTTGAGTTCATCATGCAACACTCCATAAATGTGCTCATTCTGGCCTTGCTTTTTATACCATATACCACCAATGATTGCCCGTTTTGTACAGCTAGGGCTCAATTTCTACATGTGAAATCAAACAAAATTTAAATAATTTGAAGGCATCTATTCTCTTTGATGCAAGGCCTCTTCTTTGATTGAGACAACATCAACAAAAGCACCAACATTTACCGTAGGTATTAATCAAGCTTAGATATCCTTTCTATGTTACACCTACCACAAATTCGAACTTCCTACCACAATATATAGACCATGATGTGCCTTTAAAGCCATGACAAAAAGGGATTAAAATAACAGAAAAATAATAATATTATTGATAATCCAAAAGCGACAAGAGATGGAAGCAAGCATTGGCATCGCAACAACAAAGACAATGGCCTTGTGGACACAATTTGACGATTAGATGAAGATAAAAGCTTCCATGAAATGTTGGCATCAACACAACACAAGCCAACATTGCAGGTTTCATGATAGTCTAAACCTAGATTGTAGTGCAACATTCATGTAAAGGTTCATTGGAATATCAATGTCATGCCAGGCGAGCAACATCGATGTGTGAATTGGGAAGCCTAACAAGTAAATTATGGGTTAAACTGAGTGATGGTCACCGAGTAGGCTACCCACCTGCAACAGAACATTGGCCTATATAGGCATTGCACAACATATGTAAGGGTGAAGTAAGCTTTGGCAATAACAACGAGGCTGAAGCATGATGCTTGTGTATTTGTGATGCGAGATGTACATGGGGTCTGTGTGTTGCCATTGGTTTTCACCAACAGAGGATGGTGGTCAATCACACTTCAAATTTTATCACAAGAGTAACTGGCATAGGTAAGGGTGCTACAAAATGACTGCACATATGTAAGCACTCCCACTCAGTACCCCTTCCACTTGGAGAGGATAATGTGGGTTACCAAGAATTGCTTACTTGGAGATACGTTCAACGCACATGTGCCTAAGTATGTCATAACAAGCTACCTTCTGAAGCTGGATCATAAGATAGATCTTGGTGTCTATGTAGCTTGCTGACTAAGTAGTTGCCATGTGTCCATATGATTAAAATCCTGCCAAATGAGTACACGAGCTTAATAGGATGAAAGAAACTAAGCTTTCCCAGCAAACATTGTTAAGGGAATGCATTAGCTTTGTGAAATGTCAAATTCCGGCGGCATTGACACACCTAACTTGATAACCCTGCCACATTAACCAGGTAATCTAAGATAAAATAACCCAACGTGTGTATTTTGATAACAATGAAACAGAATGTGAGCCATTGGACCCTGTGAGCCATTGCATGTGGATGGGTATAAAGATGGGCAATCTATTTTGGCCACAAATGCCATTTTTTTCTCCCTTCGCACTCATGGACCTTGTAGCCCTTGTGATCACTTTCGCAACATTAAATAAAATTTGCAGAAAATATACATTCCAGTGATTATAACTGATGCTAGACATTTAATGAGGCCCCATTGTCACTTGTAGTTAAGCCTAAAATGGTATCCGCAGCAAGAGGTGCCCTGCACACAATCATACATCTTTTACAGGTCACAAATCCCATAACCACTACTTTTGTCAAATAGAAGATTTCCCAAATGTACGGCCCTGAACTATCAACCACTCACCAGGTGTCTGCACTTGGATAAAGTGCAGCCTGTGCACCAAAGCACGATACTAACATATCTGTATTTACAACTCCAGGATTCAAGGCAACCACTGTTACACCTTGTGGAACCTCTTTAGCTACGGCTTGTGTAAGTCCTTCAATGGCCCATTTCGACGCACAATATGGAGCAACCTGCCTGAAGCCAAAGCATAAGAGTCTCTCTCTCTCTCTCTCTCTCTCTCTCTCTCTCCTAGTGCTGTGATTGCATTAACACAGAGACGTGCAGCAGTGGAAGAAACACAAACACGCTCACTAATAACCTAACGCTAAACTTGTATTATGTACAATGAATAAAAGTACAACTAAATGTTCAAAGTACAAAGGTGATAAATCCATGTTGATCGAGTGTAAGGTCTCCACAGACCATGCCCAAGGATTACCTGACCTAGAACCGAAACCCTAACGAGGTTTCACAAATCCAATGCATTGCATGACCGCGATGGATTGTGGCTAGCGACTCACCACCCAACCGTAGATTCAGTGCCTCGAACCACCCCCCCAGCCTGGAGTCTAATTGCTGGGAGCCTGCTTGGTACCAATGGCACCAACCTAGCACCCCATATCACTAGGCCAAACCACCAACCTTGCAGCTCCATGGCCACAAGATCCTAAACGTTGTCTTGGTCGCCCGAGGCCACCGCATGACTAATTGACCTCTTGTGTCTAATAAGTGACACAGTAATAACCTGGCTATTCTTGGACTTTGCTTTATTTATTAGCTTTCCTGCTTTATTTATAAGCTTTCGGCCATTATTAGTCCTAGGCTATTAATTATAAGCTTTTAGCCAATCTAGATCTCTTTTTACTTGTGCCCTTAGCCCACATGTGAACCCTCTAGGTCCCCACGCCCTAGCTAAGCCTTAACCCTAATCTTGGGTTAGCCCTAACCCTAATTCTCGGTTAGCACACACCCCGAGCCCTAACCCTAGGCCTGTCATCGTACTCCAAGTTGTAGTGGAATACTTCTATTCTCATGCAAACACTCACTGCCACATGCTTCCCTTTGCTCTCCAATCACATGTGCTCCTGTTTATTGGAGAGCCTTAACTGCAGTGGCTACTTCATGAATAATTGTGGGGCGGGGGGTGCCTATTCATAGACCCCTAGGTGCTAGTCAAGGCCACTCCATGCTAGGTCATTCAATGGTGCTCCATTAAACCTTAAAATAAGGTTGACCATTCCACATGTGGACATCTGACCTTTGGCCAACCCAAAACTACAGCTGCCCAGCACTCTAGCAGCCCAACCTATCAAATTGGCCCAACTGCCCGATGGGCCCTAGGTGTGCACACATGCCAAATGCTGCTACTTACAAGTGGGTCACATTCTCCCCCACTAAAACTACAATTGTCCTTATGTACAGTGTCCATGTGGATTGTCCTCTCAAGTACTGAGAAGGCCCAATCCAAGAATTGTTTAGAGGCCAAGGGGATGTCACTATTTGGGTATCCTCTATGCTTTTGGACCCATGGATGGGCTCCATAGTGTGGACATGTCACCTCATGGCAGGGGACTTACACCTACGCCAAGGGTCATCTAGACTGGCACTTCATGGTAGGGGACTGATGTCTACACCAAGGCCCAGTAGGCTGATATGAGAGGTTGGGGATTTTGCTCCACGGCCACATCTAGATTATAGTATTCCGGTTGACCTAGGGACGTAATGTCTACGCCCAAAATGACCCCCTACTACAAGCTAAATGAAAGGGAGATTATCTTACACATTCTTATGCATGGCATACTTGCATGCTTGGAACTGTTTTCGTGTGAAAAAATTTACTCCCTACAAGGTCTATGTCTAATTTACAAGCAGGGGACACCCTCTTGTGAACCATGCAAGTGAATCTCTATTCTAACTTGTAGACAAGTGGTAGGTGTGACTCTAAACTCTTTGTTTAAACTTACTAGAGTTATAGTTCACTGGGTTGTTTTGCAAGTCCACACTTCATTAAAGTACAGCCGGACAACTTATAAGTGAGTTTGGGCATCCACACTCCATTAAAGAGCATGTAGACACTTATTGGATGGCGGTCGACCAGACTCTCATAAATTAGACGCTCTTTTAATTAAAAGGTGGTGGTGAAGGCTATATGCAAGCTTCAGAACGGTCGATCACAAGATCACGAGGGGCTTATGGCTGAGCACCTCTCTTATGCAGGCAACACCCTGGCACCCCTCCTAGTCCATATGTTTAATAAGGCCCTCTCAGGGGGCTTTCCCCCCACCTGATCATCACAAACTATTGTGCCTATCCATAAGGTGGCAAACCCCATGGATCCTAATAACTACAGAACCATCATGATCGGCCATATCTTGGCCAAACTCTATGGGTCTATACTTGGGTTTGACCTTAGCACACTAGCAGAGAGAGAAATACAGGGTACCAGGGCAGGCAGGATTCAAGAGGACCCTCTCAATGCTGGATCACATATTCATGCTTTGGGCTATCATCGAGCAAGCCGAGACAGATGACCATCGACTATATTGTTGCTTTGTGGACTTCCACAAAGCTTTTTATACAGTGTCTCGGACTCATCTCCTACAAATGAACGAGGCCACTATGAGTTTATGCTGATGCCATCCGGACTCACCAATTGTCACATGCACCCCGCATTGGAGTGCTATGTGACACACTGGCTCTACATCAGTGCACCATTCATCATTAGGATTTACCTTTGTAGGAATATTTTGTCGTATGCCGTGGCCCCATTGTGAGCCCCAATCCGGGACATGTCAGGCACGAGCTACGTTGGTTAATCTCCACAGCCATAGAGAGTATGCATGTGTCAGTTCTCTTACTGTTAACCCATTCCTAGGGTTAACAAGATCTACCGCCATTATTATACATCAAGGAGTCACGATAGATACACCAAAGGATTATACATTAAAGATATGAAGCAATAGTGTCCAAAGCTACAACTTGAACACGTGCTCGTAATGGTGTGACGGAGTATTTATGGCGATTCCCGCTTCAAGAGCGTGTGATAGCAAGTTAGGATGAAGTCCTAAGTGATATACTTCATGGATATATTATGAGAGTAATCATTGTAATAGCATTAGGCCTCTTATGAGCCTAAAGTACTCGGCCAACCAGAGTTTAAGTGAGTGTGAACACTATGGCCATGTATATAAGTGAATATCTCTCATAATACAATATACTCTTCCATTGTGCAATTGAGTCTTGCTCTTGCTAATCCTCTTGCTAATCTCTCTCCCTAATGCATGCTAGTGAGTGTGTGTGAGTGACGTGAGGTGAGAGGAGGGACGAGTACCCGTAGTGTGACATGGCGGTGTGACAACGCTCGCGGAAGGCGCAGTGGAATTACTTCTCAAGGAGTTATAGAGCTTGGAGACCTCAAGGGTTACGAGCTCGACCATTGGAAAAATCCTCACGACAGTTACGATTCACCAGGTAATCTCTTGTTGGATGTGTTTCAAGGGAAGTTAGGATAAGCCATAACATTTTTGGCGCCGCTGTCGAGAGCCATCTCTTGGCTTTTTCCATCGTTTTTTTTCTAATCTACGCATTACCCATTATCCATTATCTTGATTAATGGTTTCCCATGATGAAAAAGATGTAGATTTGATGGTGATTTGGTGTAGAATAGCTCTCTTTTTTGTTTTTATAAAGAATGATTTTTGCTTAATTTTTAGCTTAATTTGTTGTTTTTATTGTTGTTATTGTGGTTTTTCATGTTCTTAGGGCCTGCACATAGTTTGTATTAAGCATCCATTGCATCAAACAATTTTAAAAAATTTCTCAAAACCATCAAAAAACCCTTGAATTCGATTAATTTCTCTTAATGGATTGATTTTTGTCATTAAAGGTGATTAATCTTGTTCAAGGGACTCAAAAGTTAGAAAATATGTGAATTGGGATGAAAATTGATCATGTGAGTAATTGAAATTAGTATTTTTGAGTGTTTTGAGAGCATCTAAATGCATCAAAACACCTAATTACATCAATTCCTTCATCAATTGGAACAATTTGACTCTCTTTGCCTAATTTTACCTTAAAAGAAGATACCAAAATTAAGAGTCTAATTAATATGCTATTTTAGATTAATTTACACAATTGTTGATGCACATAACTTAGCATTCCGTTACTCTATCTAATGATGTGCTCAATTGTATGAATTAATCACAGATTAGTGACTAATTAGAGTCCTTGATTAGTATAAAAAAGAGAAGAATTAATCTTTGATTAATTATTAACCACTTTTTTACATAACTCATTAAGGCTAAATAAGCATTCAATGAGTAGATGCTCATGAGTTGTCAAATTGTTTATTTTGGGAGTCATTTATGAAAGATGTAAGGGGTGTCATAAAAAAGTTGACTTTTTTGATTCCCACTTACCTTTTTGAAAAAATGCCCATATCTCCTTAATTTTAAATTCAAAAAATACCCCCCCTTCTCTCCTCCAAAACAAGAAAATTCATATTTCTCACTAGACTTAAAAAAAAAATCAAAAAAATGATTTACGCGTGAACCATTTTCTGTACTTTCATGCCTTAAGGTTTCACAGCGTGAAACAAGGTTCACGAGTTTTTTTAATTAAATTTAATTTTTCCGTAAAGTTCGGTTCACGGCGTGAAACCTCAAGTATTTTACGATATGAAATAAGGTTCATGCAAAATAAAAATTTAAAAAAATTAAAAAAATTAAAAAAATCAAGAAAATAGTTCACGCGTGAACCATTTTCTGTACTCACACCTTAAGGTTTCGTGAATCATTTTCTGTACTCACACCTTAAGGTTTCACGATGTGAAACAAGATTCACACCCCAAAAAAAATTTATTTAATTTTTACGTTAAGTTTGGTTCACAACGGAAAATCCGAAGATTTCACAGTGTAGATCAAGGTTCACGCAAAAAAAAAACAAAAAAAACAAATATAATTTTTTCATGAAGTCGAGTTCACGGCATGAAACACTAAGTGTTAACACTAGCATTTCACGACGTGAAAATAATTTGAAATTGATAAAATTTGTGATATCCGCTTTACGCCATGAACTGCACCACCCTGCTAGTGTCAAATCCCCACGGATCTCCTCGTGATCGTTCCTGGTACGAGACTCGAATCCTGCAAACAAACGAACAAACAAACAACAAGGGGGTGCAGGCCTGACTCACCACCCAACCATGACAACCGTGGGCGAGCCCACAGTCTTGGCTGTCCCCACCGAGCCACGAGCTGAGCTAGCTAGATTGACGTACCGACCAATCTCCTCTTCGCGACGTCCCATACCGCCACGAAGCTACCCTCGCGGGCCTCGAGATTACTACCGGCCTCGGCTGCGTAAAGCAGGTGCACGTCTGCACTAGATCCAGGCTCCAAGACCATAGAGCTCTCACAAACTCGCGAGACTCTATATCCCAATAACTAACCTTGGCCACCCTTTTATAGGCTCTTGGCCGGTCATCGGGCGTCCACACTTGGACGCCGGCCCGTCCATACTTGGGTACCCGCCCGTTAGTTTATCCCTAACTCAGCTCGTCAATCAGCCTGCCTAGCTCCAAGCTTTCCCAAGCCTCGAAACTAGTCTTGCGTGCGTGTAGCACACGGTAGATACACACTGTGCACACCTTCCTCTAAGAGCTCACTCCTGAGCCCACTAAAAAGCCAGGGTAATCTCTCTGAAGAGTAGTTAATGTCTCCCATGTAGCGTCCTCCTCAACACGATCCTTCCACTTGATCTTTTATTCCGTGATAAGCGTATTACGTAATCTTCTTTCACGAAATCCAAGAATCCTTTCAGGTTCGTGCGGAACAAATGTCATGTCCTCGACATCTATAATTTCTTGGAAGTAACTAACTGATCTGTTCCACCCAAGTCTACTGACATGAAATACAAGATGAACTTTCACATGAGAATGTTGGGTGTTGGACTCACACACTGACACACACAAACCTGCACATTAGGGTTAGGTGCAAGGTTGAGAAGCTCACACACAGAAATGAGAGAGAGAGAGAGAGAGAGCCAAAAGTGTGGTATCCACAAAATGCAAGTCAACCCTTGCATGTGTGCCACATCCATATAATATAGAAGTACAAAATATTATATGTTAGAGTGTCCTTTCACACTTGATGTCCAAGGGGAAAAACCACATGGGAAAAAGTGCCCTTGGTGAAGCCCTGTTCACACATAGCACTACCATAAGTGAGCATATGCCTAGTTCACACATAGCACTACCATAAGTGAGCATATGCCTACAAATCCCCCCTGTAGTGGAAGTGTGAACCTGTACAAGGTAGCAGATCACTCTCTGTATGAGAGTAAGCCCAAAGCTTTGCGGAAAGCTTCAAACTTTTCTCGAGGTAAAGCCTTTGTGAATAGATCTGCAACATTATCCTGTGTAGGGTAATAAGATAAACTGATCTCCCCTGCATGTAGCCTCTCTCTGACATAGTGATAATGAATCTCTATGTGCTTGGTACGTGCATGAAATACTGGATTTCGTGCCACGACCATAGCACTCTGGCTATCAGTGAGAATGGTGGTGGGTGTCTGCTGACACTCACGAAGATCAGCCAATAGTCTCCTCAACCATACACAATCTACTGTAGCTGTAAAGACTGCCCTGTACTCAGCCTCACAAGTAGATGTAGCAACAGTGGGTTGCTTTTTACTCAACCAAGATATGCATGAGCTGCCAAGAAAAAAACAATTCCCACTGGTGGATTGCCTGGTATCATAATCACCAGCCCAATCTGAATCACTGTATGCATAAAGCTGCAAGCTGCCCCCCCTGGGATAGAACAAACCAAGATCCAGGGTACCCTTAAGATATCGAAAAATGCGTTTGACTGCTTGCCAATGCTTTGTGCCTGGGCTGTGCATGAATTTGCTCAACAAAGACACCCCAAAAGATATGTCTGGCCTCGTGTTACACAAGTAAATGAGGCATCCCACTGCCTGGCTATAAAGACCGGCTTCAAAAGGCTCTCCAATATCATGCATAGTAAGCCGTACACCTGGTTCTACCGGAGTAGAAATGGGCTTACATTCATCCATGTGAAACCTTTTTAGCAAACTTTTTATGTACTTAGTTTGCTGCATAACAATGCCATCATCTGTATGCATAAACTGTATGCCGAGATAGTAGTGTAAAGGCCCCAAATCTGACATATCAAATTCAGCTTTCAAATCAGCTTTGAAATCTGAAATTTGTGCTTTGCTTGTACCTGTAATGAGCATGTCATCTACATACAAGATGACTATGAGAATATCGGCATCGGTTTTCTTCACATACAATGTGCTTTCAGCTGAACTATTCTCAAAACCTTGGCTGGTTAGATGAGCATGTATCTTATCATACCAAGCTCTTGGAGCTTGTTTTAACCCATACAATGCTTTGTGCAACCTGCATACTTTATGTTCCTCACCAGGAACTACAAAACCAATGGGCTGATTTACATATACTTCCTCCTGTAAATCCCCATTTAAGAATGCAGTTTTGATATCCAATTGATGCACTTTTCATCCTTTATGTGCAGCCAATGCAATCACAGATCTTATTGTGGTCATTCTCGAAGTAGGAGCAAAAGTCTCTTCATAATCTATTCCCTTTTTCTGGGAGTAGCCTTTAGCCACAAGTCTTGCTTTGTACCTGTCAATAGTACCATCAGACTTTCTTTTGACTTTGTACACCCACTTTGTGCCAATTACATGCTTGCCTTTAGGCAATTCCACAAGATCCCATGTATTATTCTTCATGATAGAAGAAATTTCAGCTTGCATAGCTTGCAACCAATGCTCATTCTCATGTGCTTCTTCATAAGAAGAAGGCTCTTCTGAATCAAAGAGACCACCCATTGCGAATGCAGACTCCCCACGATGTACATTCAAGGCATGGCTGGAACTAGCCCTTGTTCTACCTGTGAGTGGAGCTGCAAGTTTGCTTTCTTGCAAAGTTTTCAGCAACCATCTTGGCACTGACTTGGCTGTGTCTATGGCTGTTTGCTCTTCCCTGACAAGATCTTCCACTTCTTCCACAGAAGGGGGCTGAATTGCTGGCTGTTCCACATGTTCTACATGTGGATTTTCTTGTGTAGGGGCTGGCTGATCTGAATCGCCCCTAATTGCAATGGGTAAAAGTCCATCAAACATGTCTTGGGTGGGCGAGCTGGTGGCGGGCAGCAGCCGTGGGCCAGCACGGGAAGCGCTGATGTGGCGAACAGCGTTGACGATGCGCTGGAGTCGTACAAAAGGCCACGGGGTAGCACGCACGGAGGCCGGAGCGGAACGGCAACGCGAACGGTAGTCGACGGCCGGAACTGGGCAGTCGAAACGGAAGACGGTGACGGCAGGCGCGAACGGGCGTTGGGACGGCCAGCCTGCAGCCGTCGACGGAATGGGACGGCGATGCCTGAGCTGAGCGTCGACGGGCCTTGACTGGTGGCCCTGACGGGACCACGGCAGCCGTTGAGGGCTGTGACGGCGGTGGTCGACCGGATGACGCCGACGGTGCCCAGGTTCACTACGGAGCTGGGCGGCGCAGGTGGTGTGGAGGGGGAGCCTGGGCGGCGGCGGGAGCAGGCGCCGGCTAGAGTTGGCAGAACCGCCCGCGAGCTGGGCGGAGGCGGTGGGCTCCCCACTAGCGCCGCCCGTCTCTGGCGGCCGGACGGTGGAGCAACTGGACGGAACCGGCGGACGGAAACCTTTGACGGACGGCGACGGAAATTCGCAGTCGACGGAAAAACACAGCATCGACGGAATTTTGCAGTTTTTTCTGCAGTTTCTGCACAGCCACCACTCCAGGGCCAGCTCCCAGCTCTGATACCAAATGTTGGGTGTTGGACTCACACACTCACACACACAAACCTGCACATTAGGGTTGGGTGCAAGGTTGAGAAGCTCACACACAGAAATGAGAGAGAGAGAGAGAGAGAGAGAGCCAAAAGTGTGGTATCCACAAAATGCAAGTCAACCCTTGCATGTGTGCCACATCCATATAATATAGAAGTACAAAATATTATATGTTAGAGTGTCCTTTCACACTTGATGTCCAAGGGGAAAAACCACATGGGAAAAAGTGCCCTTGGTTAAGCCCTGTTCACACATAGCACTACCATAAGTGAGCATATGCCTACAGAGAGGGTAAATCCAATTCATATGCAACTGAACCAATCCGTCGTGTAACACGAAATGGTCCACAGTATCTAGGGGATAATTTCGGAGATCGACCCGTCCGTAAAGTCTCGAAATCTTTCGGAACTCGCAAATACACCATCGTTGCTTCAAAGAACTCTCTAGGTAAACGATGTCTATTAGAATAAAATCTGTCTCGGTCTTGAGCACTTCTAATAGATTTCTTCGCAACTTGTAACATTTCCTGCATATCTTGCAAAAAATTACGTGCTGCATCATGCTGAAGTCCTGAGAATCATACTGTAACAGGTGATCTAGGTTGAAAACCATACATAAGCATGAATCTCGAGGCCCGCGAGGGTAGCTTCGTGGCGGTATGGGACGTCGCGAAGAGGAGATTGGTAGGTACGTCAACCTAGTTAGCTCAGCTCGTGGCTCGGTGGGGATAGCCAAGACTGTGGGCTCGCCCACGGCTGTCATGGTTGGGTGGTGAGTCAGGCCTGCACTCCCTTGTTGTTTGTTTGTTCGTTTGTTTGCAGGATTCGAGTCTCGTACCAAGAACCATCACGAGGATTTGACAGCTAGTTTATGACGTGAAAGGAGATCCATCGGCGCAAAGAAAAAAAGATTTTGGAAAACACCCATGTTTGGAGGCTCGTATCTCCTAAACCGTGAATCCGATGAAGGCGCTCTAGGGCTCATCGAAAAGCTGACATTGAGCTCTCAACTTTGGTCTCGGCCGTCCAAAGTTAAAATCGATCGTTTTGGCCTCCGACCAGCAGTCTCAAAATTCAACCCGAAAATCGAGGTAAAAAAATAATCCAAAAAGCATGAAAAATCGCAAAAAACAGCATAAAAACGACTTCGAACCATATTCGAGCTACTTTTTGAGGGTATAAACGACAAAATCACGAACGACTCAGGGAGACAAAGTTGTATTACTCCAAAAATACTACAACTCTCTCATACAAAGTTTTTCAAAATTCCTTTTGGAACACCCTAAAAAACATACTGCGAAACAGGGAAAAAATTCTCAAAAAAATTTTTCGTCTTGAGGCTGATGGAAAATAGGTTTTATGACCTCTCCGAAGTTACTAGCATGCACTTTTTCTGAAAAAATATCTCTAAGAGGTCGTTCACGTGCGTATAGCACCTGAGCTAATTATAGCCAATGGACACTCTTTTGACCCAACAAAGAGAACGCCAGGTCTCTTGAGGCTGTAACAGACTGTGAGAAAATTTAAAATTTTAAAAAAAAACGTGTACTTGCTAATTAAGGAGCATTCAAGCAATCAAACATGACAATGATAGAGAGATTGTCAGGGATCACACAAGGACTGAACCCAATGGCTGACATCTTCGAGCCATTGAGATCTATGCTCCAAATGTACCTCCCAATACCATTGGCCATGTCTAACAAGCGTGTCATCAGGTTTTACACCCCCTGTCACTTCAATCCCACCGGGCTTTGGTCCTTTACCTAACACTCCACAAATTCTATAGGTATCAACTCTTTCCTGGATGCCCACACCTTGGACATACTGACTAGTCTAGGAAGGGGGGTAACCCAAGGACTGAGTGAGTCCCTCCCAACAAGAGCACTCACATACGACCTCAGTGACTCATACAAGAATAAGGCTGTACAGATCTCCAAAATCATGGGAAAATACAACGGAACAATAGATCCTGCTCAATTCATACAAATGTTTCAACAGAGATGTGAAGCCTTTGGAAATCCCAACTGCCCCACCAAGGTACATGCGTTGAACCTATGCTTAGAGAGATACTAGTTGATGGTTCATCACATTGATGCCGGCGATCAAGACCAACTTCAAAACCTTGAAAACAGCCTTTATCCACGGTTTTTCAAGACAAGATAATCAATGGAGTGCAGCAAAAGAACTCTATTCAATTAAGCGTAAACCAAATGAATTAGAGACTTTATCCTTCGGATAAAACTCTTGGACTCACATCGTGAGTCCAAGAGTTTTATCCGAAGTGAGTCTCTAATGAATCCATTAGAGAATTTATCCTTCGGATAAAACTCTTGGACTCACGATGTGAGTCATGGAAAAAATTAAATGATTCTCAATTGAAGAGATGTTTCATGATGGGCTTAAAGAATAACAGCTTATACAACTTAATTCATTGTATCCAACCGAAAAACATTGGATCAATGTTGTAAAGAAGTAGTACGTTTAGATGACAACATATTGAAAGATGATCATACTACGAGATGTTTCTCATCTAAACCAAGTGAAGTGATAGCAAAAGATAGATTGATCTCGGAATTATCATTCCTTGAATTCTATGCAACCTTGCTTAAAAGCTTTCAATCAACATCTTTAAGAGAGGATGAAATCCTTCACAGCCAAACATCCTTAATGCCTCTACAAGTGAGGAACAAAATGCCTTGTGTTAAGTTCGATCATTACAACCATCCTAATCCCCACTGTGCATACAAGGCATCTTTTTTTCTGTACTGCATATATTGTAAATCCTTTGATCATGATACTACAAAGTGTTCCAATTCATCAACAATTGAATCAAAACCTCCATCTCCCGTGCACCAAACAGAAACAGTCCACAGGATAGAAACTGCTCAGGAAGCAGTTAATCCAACACTTTAGGTGTTTCTATTGTCGTGGACCTCACAAAGTGGCAAACTGCACAGTTTGGAATACTTCCATGTCCATAGTCACTGACACTTTGCAACCCATGTGTGAACGATGTGGCATTGACCACACGTTTCAAGATTGCCCAAGACGAGTTGCTTCAATGCAACTTGTCTCACACAATACAACTCTTAACATCTTAAGTGTACAAAACGGGCAATTGTCCACGGTACCCTTGAATGTGCTTACATGCTTACAAGCCAAGGCACAAGAAACGATAAAAACGAACGCAAAAGACAATACCTTAACATGGGTAGAAGAACATGCTTTAAAGTAGAACCCAAAAGAAAAAGACAATACCTCAACATGGGTAGAAGAACATGCTTAAAGTAGAACCCAAAAGAAAAAGCAAAACCTTCTAAACCCAAGAAAAACAAGGAGCAACAAACTATCGACACCAAGTTTGAATTAAAGGACAGGAAAAAGGAGCCTGTGGAGGACATAAATCCAAAAGAAGACATAAAACCAAAAAAGCCAAAAGCTAAACGTGATGCAGAAGCATTCACCTCAAAGACCACCACTCAAACCACAAAAACCAGATGTGCAACACAGGATACAAAAGCCCAAAAGAGAATTCAATCTCTTCGCATGGACAAACATAATGAAAAACTGAAAATCCAAAAACCTCAGCACCAAACGCATTAGCTACCAATTTAAAATGTTCATCAAAGATGGATGCCTGTGCATGTGCTTCAACAACAAGGATACTATGATAGTAATCCCATCATATGGTTGCCAAAATCGAACAACGTGGAGAAAGTCTCACCACAGACTTCAACCCCAACAGCTTCACCTAAAGTTCGACAAGAATGGAGGCCAAAACAACACCAAGCAGTCACTCAACCACTCTCGTGCATTCAGCATCTACACAAGAGCTTGGGTGTTCAAACAACCCCAATGGTAACTAACCAGCAGTCTTACCTACCGCCTCGACAACATTTGAGTCAAAAATTCAAGAATCAATTCCCACATTTGCAATGGAGACTTATGAGCCTATCAGAGATAAACTCAAAATGCTCTTTTCACCCCTCTGGATGTGAAGTATAAGTGCAGAAGCTACGCGGCAGACATAAGAACCTATTCTCTAAAAAAAAGAACCTGTTGCTCGCAAGGTGGTAACAAAAAAAAAACATACACACAAACGCAAGGGAGTCACACATATGGTCTATCAAATAACTCCCAAGGATCTTAAAGAGCCATTATATTAAGCTTATAGCTTACTCTTCTTTTGGCTCTGATAATGTAACAACTGCTCCATGAGTACATATCCATACTCATGCACTGGAGGACATTGGCACCAAAGTCTCACCATCAACAACTTTCCAGATCCATCTCTGGATGGGGAGACCATGGTGGGCAAAAGCCTGGTCAATGTTACAACCCATCGCCTAGAATTTTCCTTCAAATCTCTCCAAACGACACTACCATCTTTACAAATCAATGATCTTCAATCCTTAGTGAAGATATCTATATTAGCCTCGCAAGTCGACGTAATTCTTTCAATCCTCGCCAACAAGTGGCTACTTAAACACAAAGCAGTTCAATAAGAGTCTATATGACTCACTTCTTGTACTTCATGTATATCTACTTCATAAGAGCACTTAAATATACATAAAAACATAAAAAGCACATGGAAAGAAGCATGCAAGAACAGATCCTCCTCAACAACATTTGACAAGAATCCTACTACACAATGGGACATCATCGAAGGCCAATTTCTTCAAATGATGAATGTCGCATCAATGAATCAAATGAGGATTTGAGAATCACCATCTCGTTTTAATAATTATGTCTGCGTTCCTCCGGATCCTTCCCTCTCTTCTCTCCCATTATTAACATCTCCTAGTGTCCCCACTAATACAAATCACATGTATCCTTGCTTATGATTACCAAAAACAAAGTGAGCCAAAAAAAAAAAACAGAGCTCACAAAAATATAAAAATGCAAACCCCCCCCTCTCACCCCGTTAGGAATTCCCAATAAATCACTAACCTTTTCATTCACTAACTAGCTTTTCTTATTCCTTTCGGAGAAACAAAGACCATTGAACGTCACTCAACATCAAAGCCATCAACAAAGCTTATCCATTCTCCCCACACAAAGGTCTTCAACGCGATCATGAGGACGTGATCGCTATCAAGAAGGAGAGATGTTAGCCCATTCCTACGGTTAACAAGTCTACCGCCATTATCTTACATCAAGGAGTCACGATAGATACACCAAAGGATCATACATTCAAGATATGAAGCAATAGTGTCCAAAGCTACAACTTGGACGGACGCCCGTAATGGTGTGACGGAGTATTTATGACAATTCCTCCTTCAAGAGCGTGTGGTAACAAGTTAGGATGAAGTCCTAAGTGATGTACTTCATGGATATATTATGAGAGTAGTCATTGTAATAGCATTAGGCCTCTTATGAGCCTAAAGTGCCCGGCCGACCACAGTTTAAGTGAGTGTGAACACTTATGGCCATGTATATAAGTGAATATCTCTCATAATACAACATACTCTCCCATTGTGCAATTGAGTCTTGCTCTTGCTAATCTCTCTCCTTAATGCATGCTAGTGAGTGTGTGTGAGTGAAGTGAGGTGAAAGAAGGGATGAGTACCCGTAGTGCAACGCGGCGGTGTGACAACGCTCGCGAGAGGCGCGGTGGAATTGCTTCTCAAGGAGTTGTAGAGCTTGGAGACCTCAAGGATTACAAGCTCGGCCATTGGGAAGATCCTCACGACAGTTGCGGTTCACCAGGTAATCTCTTGTTGGATGTGTTTCAAGGGGAGTTAGGATGAGCCATAACACTTACCCACTTGGAGAATTCATCAGATAAGTGCATATAGAGTCAATCCTCTTACCCACTTGGAGAATTCATCAGATAAGTGCATAGAGAGTCTGCATGTGTCAGTCCTCTTACCCAGTTAGTGTATTGCCGCGCTAACTTGTGCATGGTGCGCACGATGCAAAAGATGGAATCGGCGAGATAGGTATAGCTTATAAGCTATAAGCATTCAAACTTCAATGTTTATTGAAACTAAATTCTAATACATTGCTTATCACTTGATCATTGTACAATGTAGGTGAATGTGGATGCATTCAAGCTCACAAGGAGCACTCTTGAGAGTGTTAACAAAGAGCAAGATGAGGAGGAGAGGATCTATCAAGATCTCAAGTCGTTTGATCAACGACCTTAGGCCTTGGCCCTCTTTTTGTACTCACTTTTTTGTACTCATGCCTAGCAAGCATCGCACCTCTATGCTTATGTACTTTTGTTTGTCACTTCAAACTTGTTTTTAATGAAATTTTGGTTTGAAACAACTTCTCTAGAGTCTACCCTTCCAAATTGAAAATGTCTATGTTTATAAGTGTTCTTTAATTAAAAAAACCGTATTTTATCATACGGTATCCCAAAATTTCATATTGTACCAAAAATTCTCATACGGTATCGTATTTTCGTACCGTGACAACTATGATCCAAAATTATCTTTTCACAGCTTCAGACCCTTTCCTATCATTAAAAAGATAAATGATGTCTCTATGAAGCTTAAGCTTCCCAATAGTTGGACTATGCATAAGGTTTTTCATGTTTCTTGGTTGAAGCTCTACATTGGTCCAACTTTGCAGGATATTACAGATGAGCAATAACCGGACGTGGCAGACGTAGATGAAGTAATTGAGCCTGAACAGATTCTCCTCCACAGGTGGAAGCATGAATCCGGTCGAAGACAAAGACAATTCTACACAAAGTTTTGAGACTGAGATACCCATGAAGCCATAGTTATCACAGTATGAAAATACGATACCGTACAGTACGGTACGATAAGATACGATACCGTACGAGAATTTTTGGTACGATATGAAATTTTGGGATACCGTATAATAAAATGTTTTTTTTTTCACTTACAAACTTTGGAGCTTCAAGCTTGAATGTGAGGGAAGGTTGGGGAGGGGAGGCCACTTTAAAGGAGTTGCTCAAGAGCTCAAGCCTATAGCCAAGGCAAGCCACACAAAAAAAAAAACGATCGAAAAATAGACAAAAACGATCGAAAAACAGTAAGAAAAACAGTCATATCAGCCAGAGGGGAAGTGCATCTTTCTCCACCCCTTTTGATTCCCACCTTGTACATGAGGTGAGAATGTATCTAGCCCTTCATGGTCGTATTTAGCCCATCGTGCCTGTTTTTTCATTAACTAATAGAAGGATCTATTTCTCGGGGAGAAGGGAGGAAAAAAACATATTGTATAGAGCCGTACCGTACGAACCGTACAGTACGAATTGGTTCGTACCAGTACAAGAAACAACCATGCATGAAGCAATAAAGAGTTCTTTCCCGAGTACCCCCAGCTCCTAGCGGACTACTTGGAAGTGATGAACCTTCCGCCAAGCTAAGCAAGAGGGAATGTCACATGCACCCTGCACTGGAGTGCTATATGACACATTGGCTCTACATCAGTGCACCATTCATCAGTAGGATTTACCTTTTTAGGAATATTTTGTCATATGTTGTGGCCCCATTGTGAGCCCCAATCCGGGACATGTCAGGGATGAGCTACGTAGGTCAGTCTCCACAGCCATAGAGAGTCTGCATGCATCAGTCCTCTTACCCACTTGGAGAATTCATCAGGTACTTAGTATTAGGTATGCATCAATAAGCATCTCATTGCCTATGGGCCAGCCCATGGCCTCAAGAGCCTATCCAAGGGCTGTTCATTGCCCTAGACAACATAGAAGACTGCTCTTGAAGGCCCCTGAGCATCAATCGGCTGCATAAGATTGTGCTCAGCATGCAATCAGTTGCATGACAACAGTCGGCAGCAGTAAAAACATTTTCTCTCATGCACAAGCATTTTTAATAGCATTAAATGCTATTTTTGTCCATGTGCTACTAGCCGACAACCTTATGCTGGCCGAACAACAGCATATGACAATATAAAAGCAAGCACTTCATTCCCCATTCCATCATTCATCATCAACAAAAATCAACATCATTCCCAAGCAGTTCCAACATTCCTGGGGTCTCCACAAAGGGCATCTTCAGCATTCAGCCAACATATGTCCATCCCTCAATTTTGGGGTTGCATAGTGATCATCGAAGAGCCATTCAACGGAGCTTGGATAGCATTTGGCCTGTGTTTGGTCTACATCGTCCTTGCATCTGGCAGTCCTCAATCTTCATTTATACTTATTGTAAGTTCTGCAAAGAATACTATAAGCAAATACTCCTGCTTGCAAGGGGGGCCCTTCAATGGGTAAATTGGGACCCAATACTGTGTCGACTCTTATCTGCTTTCTCTCTCTTCTCTACTTTCTCTGTCACCATTTGGCTACCCAATCAGTCCACCCGTGCTTTCTCATCATGTATGTACATTGGGCTGGTGTCACAGTAACAGGGGACGGAGGGGACGGAGGGCCGGGACGCGGAAACGCCATCCCGAATCGGCATGGCGCTCCAACACGGTCTGGGGACGGGCGGGATACCTTGGGCACCTACATCACAAGGGGACGGCATCCCGGGAACGGCGGAACGGATGTGTGCTATCGGGGACGGGTCTGGAACGGGACGGCGAAATGCTTTTTTTTCCGCTGGTTTTTTGCGCAATTTTTTCACTTTTTTCCCGCCGTTTTTTCGCTTTTTTCCGTTGTTTTTTTCATCGTTTTTTCACCGCTTTTGCTCGTTGCTTCTGCCCATTGGTGGCTGGCAACTGCACCCGTTTCCTCCCGTTGGCACTGTGGCCTGCCGTCACCCGTGACCCGCACCATGCATGAGCCTTGAGGCTTGGAGCCCTAAGCCGCCTATAAGGCTTGAGCTCTCCTCTCTCTCTCCCACTGTCTCACTCTTGGCCAGCCGCCCCACTCCCTCTCCCCACTCTTGAGCTTAAGCAGCAAGCGCTCTCTCTCTCTCTCTCTCTCTCTCTCTCTCTCTCTCTCTCTCCCCCACTGTCTCACTCTTGGCCAGCCGCCCCACTCCCTCTCCCCACTCTTGAGCTTAAGCAGCAAGCGCGCTCTCTCTCTCTCTCTCTCTCTCTCTCTCTCTCTCTCTCTCTCTCTCTCTCTCTCTCTCTCTCTCGGCCAGCCGCCCCACTCCCTCTCCCCACTGTTGAGCTTCAGCAGCAAGCGCTCTCTCTCCCTCTCCCCACTCTTGGCCAGCCGCCCCACTCCCTCTCCCCACTCTTGAGCTTAAGCAACAAGCGCTCTCTCTCTCTCTCCCACTCCCTCTCCCACGGGCCACTCTCTCTCTCTCTCCGCGCCCCCTCTGTCCGCACCCTTTGTCCGCGCCCTTTTCCCACCCACCCTTGCTCTTTCACTGTTCGCCTGCATTCGCCCCTTCTGTCCGCCCCCCCCTCCCGCTGCTTGCCTGCGCCCCCCCCTCCCGTTTCGCTCTGCGCCCACCCCTCCCGCTGCCTGCCTGCGCCTCTCTTTCACTGTTCGCCTGCATTCGCCCCCTCTGTCCGCGCCGTTTTCCCACCCTTGCTCAGGCCCCCAAGGCAGCAACATAATGGGGACTTGAATTTCATCCATTTCTTCTCTCTCTCTCCCACATATTTACCTGCTCCTTTCAAACATTCCCTCCCTCTACAATGGGAGGGTCTGTAGATGACAAAATCAGCCAGCTTGATCATATCCTTAGGGATCTTATCAAGGACCAGAAGAAGACATTGGACAGCACCATCACCGCCATCAAGAAGGACTTATTGACGCGCATGGGGAAGCTGGGGGAGGCGAAGAGGGGGAAGGGCGGAAGACAGAGGGGGAGGGGTGGAAGACAGAGGGGAAGGGGCGGAAGACAGAGGGGGGCGGAAATAACAGAGGGGGAGGGGCGGAAGGCAGAGGCAGAGAAAAAAAAAAGGGGGGGGGGGGGGGGGGGGGGCGGGGAAAGCACGAAAGGGGGAGGGGAGGGCGGGGGCAGGCAGGGGGGGCGGGACGCGGAGGAGGGGGGGGGGAGCGGGGGGCGCGAAGGAGACAGGGCAGGCGGGCAGGGGGCGACGGGCACGAAAGGGAGGGCGGGGGGCGAGAGAAGCACAGGGGCGCGGAGGGGGGGGGGTGCGACCAAGCGGGGAGAGGCAGTCACGAGGGCGGGGAGGGAGGGTGTGTGCAAGCGGCAGCTCAAGCAGGGGGGGGGGGGGGGAAGCTTCAGCGAGCCCGTGTGCCCAAGTTATGTATCAGGGGTGCCCAGATTTATCCGGAGCAGCACCATATTTTTCCCTCATGTTCACCCCCTTGGTTGCCATTTTTCACATGTTAATTTTTTAGCTAGTCTCGTGAGTCTTTTCTGGAGCAAGTCGGCCAACTTATTTTGGGGCTATATAAGGCTTGCCTCCTCCTCATTTGTACTCACCTTGACAGGGGCTTCCAGGCCCGAGTCCTCCCTTACAGTAGTAGTTGTTCATCATGCCCTCACCTACGGGGACCACCCCTTGCACAAGGTTGTTTGTATCATTGCTTCTTCATCATTATGCAGATTCATTTCTTTCTCTCTATGCCTATGTCTCACACTTTCCCTTGCGCACTCTGACACATGCAACATGGGCTGCAATTTTCTGTTGTTGGTGCAAGTATTCCGCGTATCTCTCATGCCACTCATGCCTTCGAGTGTGCTCATGAGGGAGAAGCTATGGCTGAAAATGCACCAATGCATGTTGAGGGGCCAGCCATGCCTCATGCTTACACATGGCACATGTATCTATGCCTTATGCATCACCTTTTGCTCCTAAAATGATGCCAGTCTCACAGGGGTTGTCCCAATGGACAAACATGCAGGAAAACATGTTGAGATGCAGACACATGCATCAAAGTCTCGTGACTTCAAAGCCAAAGACAAATTTGTGAAGTTTGACACATGTCATGGCGAATATAATGCATCAAAGGCACTTGCTTTTATTGCCCAGTTTGATATTGCTTTCAGTGATGAGGATTTCACTAAAAAATCCAGAAGGGGGGGGGGGGGGGGTAGCACAGTGGACTACATCATGGGGTCCATGGAGACCACACAAGCAGTGACATCTTTCACCATCCCCCCTTGTCCTATTGGTGCAGATCACACGTACCTCTTACTGTCATTGGCGAGCTCCACACCAGCACCCACACAGCCCACACAGGCATCGCATACAACCTTCTACTTCACCCATGACTTGGCAGACATATATGAGCATCATGTATATGACGGGGTATTCCAGATGGATCCCCTGTCACCTCTAGCCACACTCACCACCCAGCTGTCATCTCTACTACATACGACCGCCACCCGCAACTTCCCCCCATCATACACACATTGCACACACAGATAGATCTGGGAGCATGCCCCACCACAATCGGTGGTATGATGATGAGTGCATAGAGTTATATAGACACCTCCGTGTGCCCAGAGAGCATTGGGGACCATTACACAGAGGCAGGCGAGCCGACAGATGAGGATCCTCACACGCCATAAGAGGCGTGCATATGAGGAGGCACAGTACTGGGATATATACCACCTACTCATGAGCAGAGATGCAACCACTGCATGGCGCAGGATGAGAGAGCCTCGCCCTCGTACCCCGATTGAGGATCCACACACATGGCACACATATGCAAAGAGCCTCTACCATATCCCTCAGCAGCCGCCCATACCACAGCCATAGGAATCCCGCCCTACCACCTCTACTTTCTTTACCGCCTCGATGGTAGAGAGAGCTATCCGCCGGTTACAGCATGGGAGATCGGCTGACCACACACGTATATAGAGTGAGCATCTTATTTATGCAGCTGACACACTCGGATCCTTTGTTGCTCACCTCTTTAATAGGGCACTAGTGGAGGGTCTACCAGCTGAGTGGACTATGCACACCATCGTGCCTCTCCACAAAGCGGGAGACATGCTAGACCCCAGCAACTATAGGACTATCATGATTGGTCATACATTGGCCAAAATTTATGGCGCAGTGCTCAAGGCAGAGTTGAGCTCATATGCAGAGAAGGAGGGACTGCGAGCACTAGGGCAGGTTGGATTCCGACGAGCTTTCCCCACTATTGATCATATATTCACTTTGAGATGTCTGATTAACCAGGCTAGGGTGCGGGAGAAGAATGGATGTGTACATGCTTCACAGTGCCCGAGTGGTGATTGGCCAGCTCAGAGTGTCATCACACCAGCTTGAGATTGAGGCAGGTAGGGCAGCACGGATCCCCAAAGCAATGAGGATATGCAGACTATGCCAAGAGGAGGTTGAGAGTGAGGAACATTATGTATGCAGATGCAGAGCATATAGTGTCATTAGAGAGAGATACACCACCATCTTCAATGGACATCCCTCACTCCGCCAGATCATGGAGTCCGCAGACCAGCGCAGATTTGGCCAGTCCTTGGCTGTAATTCATGCACTTACCATATGGAAACATTACCTTCTTGGGACTGATTTCACTATGAAAACAGATCACCAGAGTTTGAGGTATTTTCTTACCCAAACTAAATTGTCAGAGAAGCATATAAGGATGGCCAATTTTCTCTCTATTTTTCATTTTCAGATCTTACACACCCCAGGAAAGAAGAATGTAGTGGCAAATGCATTGTTACGAAAGCCGTATGTAGTAGCTATCTCGGTTGCCTCTCATGATGACTTGTCTTCCATGCGTGATTTGTATCATACGGATGCTGATTTTGCCACTATTTGGACTGATTTGATGGCTTGTCATGCACATGCCTCTTATGTGATCAAAGAGGGTTATCTCATGAAAGATAATTGCCTAATTGCCTATGTATGTGTCTGAAATGAGGCAAAAGGTTTTGGATGGATGCCATGCTCCTCCATATGCTGGTCATAGAGGCATAATGCCTACTACGCACATGATTGAGAGGTATTTCTTTTGGCCAGGTATACAGAAGGACATAGAGGCATATGTACATGCGTGTATCACTTGTCAAAAGGTGAAATTTGATAGGCAAAAGGCACCAGGTTTGCTTCAGCGATTGCCTATTCCCACGCAACCGTGGGAAAGGATTACAATGGATTTCATTATGGACTTGCCACGGACTCAATAGGGTAATGATGCAATTTGGACAATTGTGGACAGGTTTAGCAAGCAAGCTCACTTCTTGCCGGTCAAAAAGACCATCAAAGCTAAGCATATGGTTAAAATACATCTTGCACAAGTGTTCAAGCATCATGGAATGCCGAAGTCCATTGTGGGGGACATAGTTGTCAGGTACGATACCGTACGGTTCGTACGATACAATACCATACGGGAAAATACGGTACAATATAAAAAAAATTCTTATCGTACGATAAAATACGGTGTTTTAAAAAATAACTTATAAACTTAGGTATTTTCAAGTCCAAATATGGAGTATTTTAGAAAGGAGGGAAGCATCATAGTACAGAGAAAGCTCAAACACCCATAGATAAGCAAAAAAAGGACCATTACCTACCAAAAAAATTATTTTTGAAAAAAATATATATTCGAAAAAAATATATTTAAAAAAAACCGTACAAGTACGTACGGTATTGTGCCATACAGTATTCCATACGATAAGCTTTCATACGCCGTACGGAAACAACCCTGGTGGGGGATAGAGATCCCAAGACTACAAGTCTCTTTTGGCGGGCCTTATTTGATAACATGGGTACCAAATTGGACTTCTCATCAGCTTATCACTCTCAAACCGATGGGCAAAGTGAGGCTGCAAATTCAGCCGTATTGGATCTTTTGAAATGTTATGCGGCAGATCAAAAGTATTCTTGGGAGAAGTACTTACCGCTTGTGGAATTTGCATACTACAACACGGTGCATGCATCTACAGGAAAGGCTCCATTTGAGATTGATCCTTCGCACAAAGGATGAGATATTTGTAGCTGATGAGTATGCAAGAGACTTGGATATTTTCATACTACAACACGGTGCATGCATCTACAAGAAAGGCCCCATTTGAGATTGTTTATGGTAAGGTGGTTTTGCCACCCATCCTTCGCACAAAGGATGAGATATTTGCAGCTGATGAGTATGCAAGAGACTTGGATATTGCTTTTGCTTAGGTACGCACAGCCATTGCAAGGTCACAAGACAAGCATAAAAAGGCTGTCGACAAGCATAGAAGGCAATCGGATGTTAAAGAGAATGATTGGGAATTGCTGAAATTTGAGAAAGCGAGACTTGCAAAGAGGCCTAGCAAAGAGGGTGCATATCCTAAGCTTGCAACCAGGTACTATGGACCTTTTCGAGTGATCAAGAAGATCAATGAAGTGGCTTTTAGATTGGCATTGCCTAGTCATTGGCACATACACAATGCTTTTCATGTGAGTCTCCTTCGTAAGTATGTAGGGCCAGAGCCCAATGACATGGTCATTGAGGATCCACCAGAAGTGGATGAACTTGAGAAGATTTCGTAGCTAGAGCAGATTGTGTATCACAAGGCACGCAAGCTTGCTGCAGGCAAAGTTGTCGGGCGTTACCTTGTGAAGTTTAAGAACTATATTTCCATTGATGCTAAATGGGTAGATAAAGAGTTCCTGTCAGACTGCTGCCACAGAAACCCTGTAAGACGATAAAGCCTTCTCACAGCTGCCATTGGTTACGATCCTGTTCCGTCGTCAAAAAAGGCTACACAATTTCCAATCCACGTATGGTTATCACATGCAATGTAGGGATCGACCCCTATATCGGCTCTCATACATGCCGCTACTATGGAACTGCTGGAATCTTTTTTGTAGCTCAAATCCAACAGCTGTCCTCTGACAGACCTAAAATCGTCAGTTGTAACTCAAAAACACTTCCAATCAACTCAAATGGGTCAGAACCAGATCCCTACACAACCTACTGACTATTTTGATGTCTGGCTTACACGCAATGAACCCTGTACCTATTCAACAGTTTTTGACTGAGTCAAAACTGGCTCAAAATCAACATCCCAGACAACAAACCAATACCTCCAGTGGTCCAACCTCATCAATTTCATCAAAACAACACCATACCACAACAATGTTAGAAGTCATCTCCTGTCTATACATATACACCAGGGCCTCTGTTGTGGGTGTGCCCGCTCGTATTAGGTGTTTTCTCATTTTTCCCCACTCTCCGTATTTTTCCCAATTTTTTCTTGGCTTGGGAGGCTGCCCTATGATGGCAAGAGGACCCACTTGCTAGCCAACTGCATCAATATGCTTGTGTTCACATTCTAGAGCTGGCCGACTGGTCTGGATAGGTCGTGGACCTTTTTTTATGCAAGCCGACTGCTGTGTGCAGGTCATGGGCTCTTTTGGTGTCCTGTCGGCTGTCCCTGATGCAGGCCCACTGCATGCTTGGGGCCATATAAAATGGCCCCACTGCCCTCTGGCCCATTTGTATCGTATTCGGGATCTTCTTTGTGTATATCGAGCATAGTTACACACCTCTATCTCTCTCCTTCTCTTGTGCTGTTTTTCTGCATTGTTCTTGCTAAAGTGTTTCCAGATTTGGTCATCATCTCCGCTGCGTATTCTGACATGGTATCAGAGCCCTAGGCTCTTGATAGTTCTTGGGATTTGTGTGAGCAAGAGGGGGACTGTTGCGTTGCTGATTGGTGGACTGTTCGGGACTGTTTGGGAAGAGGAGAAGCAAGAGAACGGCGGGCTGATTTGCTGGACAGCCACTTGTAGGTGTAAGTTCTTCTTTGTTCCCACCCACCCTTTTTTAGAGTACATCCCCGCAATGGCAGATTTGTTAGAGATGGCCGAGAGGCATGTGAAGATCCCTACACTCCCCACGTTCCCGGTGGACCGTCAGTTGGACGGGAACAACTACGGCATATGGAAGGTTATGATGGAATCTGTTCTGGAGTCTTACGACCTTGCTGATTTCATCATTGTTGGGTTTCCACGGCCGGAAGTAGAGGAAGGGGAGTTACCGTCGATTCGTAAGGACCGGGAGGCACAGCCACAATTGTGGGATCGTGTCAACGCCAAGGTCCATTCATTTATCTTCCTCAACTGCACACCACAGCAGGTAATCAATCATATCAAGCATATGACGCTGGCCAGAGGTATATGGCAACATTTGGCTTCTCTTTATTTACAACAGGGTATCGCCCATGAAGAGTATTTCCTTGGAAGTACAGATGCGGGTTATGAGCCCTGCAAAGTCGTCGACGATGCCGAAACATATTAACAAGCTGCAGGCTCTTCAGCAGGAAGTTCTCTAGGCTGGGAAGGAGATATCGTCAAAGGACATGGCCATAATGTTGCTTTCACACTTGCCCTCTCAGTACTCAGCATTTTACTCGTCTTTGATTACCAGTGGCAGGCTCAGCACCATCACGTGGTGGAGGAGCTTGTGCCCATGGTCTTGGACCAGGAGGAACGATTCACGAACCCTCCTCAGGGTGGAGGTTCAGAGGCCTTAACTGGCCAACGGTCGAAAGGCCGTAACACGGGCAAAGGGAAGGCTTCATCGGAGAAGTCTTCAAAGAAGAAGTCCGATGCTGACCGCGAGAAACTAAAGGCAGAGAGGACCTGTAATGATTGTGGCCAGAAAGGCCACTATTGGAGACAGTGTCCCAAGCAGAAGACCAAGAAGGGTGAAGATTCCTCAACAGCAATCATGAAGACTCCGGCTTTTGTGCACTTGGAAGTGATGGACACCGATGTTTCATTTTCTTCAGGCAGGGAGGAGGTTGGAGGACTCTCCGCAACAGATACTCGGGAGTGGATTCTAGACGGGGTGGTGCTTCCAGGCACATGACTCCTTCCCGTTCAGATTTACAGGATCTCTGCAGGTATTCTGGTCACATTCTTACAGGGGATACATCCACTATCCCAGTTCACAGTGAGGGCAAGTTGGAGATAGTTCCCGATGGTGGCAGAGGGGGGAAGCATTCCTCCCAGGTGTTGTATGTTCCGTCACTTGGTTTTCATCTGTTGTCAGTGCATCAGGTTTGCAAGACTGGCATACGGGTGGAGTTTGATGAGCATTTTGTTGCTCTCCGGGACAAGGCAACAGGCCAGGTAGTTTGGGAAGGCGGAGTGGAGAATGGAGTTTACAAGCTTTCAGCACTCTCTCTCCTAGGTCCTCAGTTTTGTGATGAGTGGCAGTCTGGTAGTGGCCACTTAAGTGTGGATACGCTGCACGTGCAGGCTCTCCGGGACTAGATGGAGGATAGCTTGTCACTTGATTGCAGCAGTTGGCAAGAACTTTCCAGTACTGATGTTGGTGGTTCTTGCGTTCGTCAGTCAGAGGAAACTGAACAGGTAACTTATGCTCTGATGTCTCGTAGTATTCGGGACAAAGAAACTCCTGTAGATGAGGATGTTCTTTCCATGGGGACCTCTTGGAAAGCCAGGCAGGTGGCAATTGATTACTTGCAGAAGGAGGTGGATGTTGCGCACTCTCCAAGCTTTGTGGTTCCGGATCAAGAGGGAGCGGTTGACAGGTTTCAGAAAGCCTTGCGTGGTCTTCAACAGGTTTCCAAGATTTGGCTTTCCACCGTAAACAGGTGTTGATCCTTGTGCGCAGTGTGATGCCTCTTTGACTCGGAAGCAGAATGGTTCATTGATTTGGTTGATGGATACCATATTGGATGTGAGCTTCCTGATGAGGCAGTTGAGCTCATGGTTGCAGATGACTCTTTAGGAGGCAGGATTGCGTATCTTGTGCTTTCTGCGGCATGCGAAGGATCATGGACTCTTTTACACAGGAGGGGGATTGATGGATGAGTCCGACTCCACGGTTGGAGTGACTCAGATTGGGGAGGAGATCCGGACATGAGGAGATCTACTTCAGGCCCAGGAGCAGTTTTATGGTGCAGTAAGAGGCAGTCATCTTTTGCCTTGTCGTCGACAGAGGCAGAGTACCGGGCTGCTTGTGATGCTACTTGTGAGGTGGTGAGGTTGCATGGCAGGATTGGGCTTCCACTGGAGGAACCCACAGTCATCCAGAGGCACTTTATTCGTGAACAGATCGTTGCTGATGACATCTTGCTAGAGTTCTGTTCGACGGAGGACAGTACGGTGGAAATCTTCACGAAGTCGCTATCTCAGGATTTGCTCAGGCGGCACCCCAGCTCCCTGTGGTTGGTTTCACAGCCAAGAGCTGAGAGGGGGTGTTAGAAGTCATCTCCCGTCTATACATATACACCATGGCCTCTGTTGTGGGTGTGCTTGCCCGTATTAGGTGTTTTCTCATTTTCCCCCCCTCTCTGTATTTTTTCCCATTTTTTCTTGGCTTGGGAGGCTGCCTGTGATGGCAAGAGGACCCAGTTGCGGCCGACTGCATCAGTATGCTTGTGTTCACATTCTAGAGCTGGCCGACTGGTCTGGATAGGTCGTGGACCTTTTTTATGCAGGCCGACTACTGTGTGCAGGTCGACTACTGTGTGCAGGTCGTGGGCTCTTTTGGTGTCCTGTCGGCTGTCCCTGATGCAGGCCAACTGCATTCTTGGGGCCATATAAAATGGCCCCAGTGCCCTCTTGCCATTTTGTATTGTATTCGGGATCTTCTTTGTGTATATAGAGCAGAGTTACACGCCTCTATCTCTCTCCTTCTCTTGTGTTGTTTTTCTGCACTGTTCTCGCTCAAGTGTTTCCAGAGTTGGTCATCATCTCCGTTGCGTATTCTGACAAACAATACATCAAAACAAAAGTCTCTGTATCCACTCACAACAAAAACAATCCAAAACCCTCTTTTTTCGTCAAATATACAAGAAACACAACTGTGTCTCAACAACCCTGAGACATAGGGATATCAACAGTAAAAGAAGCAACAAAAGCAAGGGGGGATCCACACCAAGATTGTCCCAACTCTTCAATTCCACAAGATCAAACACAAGAAAGACTCTCCAACCACACCTACAGGCCACCACCAAACACAGCTGAGAAAAAAACTGAGCAATCCTTGGGCAGGTTCAAGTTCCAACAGAGCTGCAACACCACAAAGATCCTAGGGAACCCATCATCCTTAAAGATCATGTATCTCCTTTGCATTCTCTGCTTTGAACAAGCCCAAATCTTTCCAATTCCAGTCCCATGTCGGTCCAAACAAACCAGAAAAAACAAACTACAAGCTTCCACTGAGCTGCTATCCAAAACAAAACCTTGGGTCTCTCCTCCCCTTCTCAATCTTCCTTCTTCCTCCATCAAAATTGTTCCTATTCCCCTTTTCGCCTTGTCTCTCAATTGCCCCACAACTATTGCGCATCTTTTGTCAACTACCCCACCGTCTACACATGCAGCAGTTCTCTACTTCACTTCACTGCAGTTGTTAACAACTATTCACTTGGGGTTGGTGGCCATGCAGCATCCCTTATTCCTAAGGTTTTATACATACTCTACAAGCTTTATTGTCCTCGTGGGGTGTGAGCAGGCTCCTCCATTGAGCTTATCCCTTGGGCCACAAAAATTCCTATCATTATTTGCAGAAACCCCCCACCTTCCCCCTTGGTTGGAGCATTTATAATCAACCACTTATTCGGCAAAAACTCATGCAAACCCTATAGCTAGCTCAAGGTCCTTCTAGTTGATTCTCCACTTGGATCAAACGAGCACATCATCGTCCTCCATAGTCTTCTAACCACATTGAACCATCCTCCTGGATCAAAGACCTGCAGGCAGTCTGCCAACAGCCCTTTAGCCTTGCCTTTAGCACATGGTTGCATCTCACATGTAAGCTTATTGTCCAGCCTCCTTCCCGCTTCTCCATCTTCGTTCACTCTAACTTCTTCACCCAACTGAGAATTCTCTACATTTTTCTACACCTTCATCAAACCTTCACACACATGTATACCCAATACATCCTCATCATCACTAAAAACCTCCCCAACGAGACCATCCTCAAGAACCTTGTAAAAGGGTATACCACCAAAACTATCTCCAAGAATAACATTTCCATCTTTATGTATTAAGGCACAGATCTCCTCAGAGCACTTTTCTTCCTGTAAAGTTGAATCATGAAAATCATCATCAGGCCCTCTCTTCCCATCAACTGAACTATGAAAATGTTGCAAACACTCCTCATGAAAATTATCATCATTCTTCACATCATCAAAGCAAATTCCATCAGCAACCGGAACACAATCTTTCAAACAATCCAAATCAATGAACTGCTGCAACTCTTGGTCTACTTCCATAGCTTCCTCGTTCCATTACTCAACATCCAAAACTTCATCATCATCAACACACACTCCAGCATCCACATAGGCATCAGTCTGCTCAGCATATTCTTGATCCACAGACTCTTCAAACAAATCAACCCTCCAAAGTGTCATCCCACAAGGCATCCTCATCTTTATCCACACCACTATCCATATATTCAAGCCATGGTCACCATGAAACTCATTTCGGTGGATTTGAAACTCGTTTCAAGTTTTGGTGTTGAAACGTTTCATGTGCACATTAAAACCATATCATTTCATGTGGGGAAAAAGGTTGTGATTTTGTGTGCTTTTTATCTTTTATAATTCTTTCTCTTTCCTTCTTTCATCCTATTGTTCTTTTCTCTTCTCTTTTGTATGTCTTCTTTGTTTACTGATGATAATATGCTAATATCATCTTATAACTATTGGCTACTACCTTCACATTTTATCTATATGATCATTTCGGTCCAACGTTTCAGTATCCACTAAATGGGTCAGAACCAGATCCCTACACAGCCTACTGACTATTTTGATGTCTGGCTTAGACGGAATGAACCCTGTACCTATTCAACATTTTCTGACTGAGTCTGAACTGACTCAGAATCAACATCCCAGACAACAAACCAATACCTCCAGTGGTCCAACCTCATCAATTTCATCAAAACAACACCATACCACAACAATACATCAAAACAAAAGTCTTTGTATCCACTCACAACAAAAACAATCCAAATCCCTCTGTTTTCATCAAATAGAGAAGAAACACAATTGTGTCTCAACAGCCCTGAGACATAGGGATATCAACAGGAAAAGAAGTAACAAAAGCAAGGGGGGATCCACAACAAGATTGTCCCAACTCTTCAATTCCACAAGATCAAACACACAAAAGGCTCTGCAACCACACTTGCAGGCCAGCACCAAACACAGCTGAGAAAAAAACTGAGCAATCCTTGGGCAGGTTCAAGTTCCAACAGAGCTGCAACACCACAAAGAATCCTAGGGAACCCATCATCCTACAAGATCCTGTATCTCCTTTGCACTCTCTGCTCTGAACAAGCCCAAATCTTCCCAATTCTAGTCCCACGTCTCTCCAAACAAACCAGGAAAAACAAACTACAAGCTTCCGCTGAGCTGCTATCCAAAACAAAACCTTGGATCTCTCCTCCCCTTCTCAATCTTCCTTCTTCCCCCCCAAGTCCCTTCAAAATTGTTCCTATTCCCCTTTTCGCCTTGTCCCTCAATTGCCCTGCAACTATTGCGCATCTTTTGTTAATTACCCCGCCGTCTGCACATGCAGCAGTTCTCTACTTCACTTCACTGCAGCTGTTAACAACTATTCACTTGGGGTTGGTGGCCATGCAACATCCCTTATTCCTAAGGTTTTATACATACTCTACAAGCTTTATTATCCTCGCGGGGTGTGAGCAGGCTCCTCTATTGAGCTTATCCCTTGGGCCACAAAAATTCCTATCAACGTCTCTCCTCCAGCACTTGTGCGTATACTGCTCTCTGTTTTCAGTCTCATTTCTGCTACACATTCCGACATGGGCAGCCCTAGGCATGCACATGGACGATGGGTTCTAGCAAGAATGAGAGATGCTAAGAAGGATTTCTAGAGCACCTATATATAAGGGGATAGGAGACCTGAAGGGGTAGCCAACTTGATGTAGGCCTGGCGGACTTGAAGAGGACAAGCACAAAATGTCATTATTGCCTACGTTTTACATGTATGTCCCTCTAGTCCTGGGTGCCTACGCCTAGGCCGTTTGCCACTCTAAAATTAGCTGGCCGACAATGGAAAGACGTAAACAGCCCATGGCACCCTTAGCCACCATGTCCCCAGTTTGGTGTTGGCAGTCTCCAAATCATAATGGGTTCACACACCAGTGCTCACTAGACCTAAGCATCTGACACTAAGTATCCATCCACCCGACCAATGAGTCTAATAAGTGTAGAGGGCAATGGGACACCCTAACAAGGATGATGAGGCCCATTATATGTTTAGCTGTCCGGCTTAAGAGATACGAGGGAGATTCCACTGCCCACTCGCATACAAAGGATTAGGGATGCCTGGGCAAGTATTTGATGGAGCTCAGACGACACGGGGATGTGCTGCTCAGGCAGCCTGCTGAATCATAGACCCAACCCCGACAGGACTATTGACTTAACAAGATCCGACCATCAGCAAAGAAAAAATGCATCTGAATAATATCAAATATCAGCCCTCAATAAGAGATGAAAACTGCAAATAAAGAGGAAGTGCAGGAAATATAAGTCCTCAAGAGCGTGCCTAATGGTTAGCAGAGTCTTAAAAATTGGCTTGGAAATCATTGGAGGGAGAGTCTTTTAAACGCTCACACAAGGCACTTGATAAAATCCAAGCCATCATGAGCTTTCATGTTAGTCAACTTTCAGCCACTAGGATCTTCAGACTCCATGCCATGGCTAAGAGGCAGCCAATACTTCACATAGTAGCTGGCTTGAGCCTACAATTACAAATTCGTGGTTCTTGCCAACATTGGGGAAACTCAGAAGGCTTCTCCTTTGTTGAATCAAAGGCACAAGTACACTGATTGACAGCCTTTTTGTGAACCTGCCTAAGCTTAATTTTCTTGAGACTTTCCCAAATGTGCAACATAGCTGCATCAAACAATTGGAAGGACAAATGCCATTGGGAACATCCTATCTTGTGTGCAACCTCCCCAACCAAATTATCAAGACCCAAAGGCTGTCCTCAGAACTACACATGCAGTTATAAAGCAAATAAATGCTCTACTTTTACTTAACAAAAACATTCTAGGAGTGACAATATGCGGATTTTTTAAGAACTTACATCTGCAGCACCGATGCGCCCCCATCCTGAAGTAATGTTGACTAGTGTTCCTTGCTTCATAAGAGGAAGAAAATGCCTCATTATGTTGGCGACTCCTTTGATGTTGATATCTACAACAGCATCAAACTCAAGTGCCGACAATTCCCAAAGCTTTGCATTTCGGTTGATAATGCCCGCAAAGTTGACTTACAAACAAAAATAAGAGACAAATGTGAAAACATTATCAACAAAATGTAGGGTAACCCTGAAAATCCCTCAACAAAATTATAAGGCATATCCTGAAACATCCTATTCAAAATGGAAGAGAGATTTGTTTGTTTGTGCGTGAGTGCGTGCACGCGCACACACACACACACACACACGTGCATGATGCATGCACGCATGTATGGGGGGGATGTACTTCTAAGATGATTACTTAATAACACTATTGAAAGTCAAATACACTAGGTGCTAATAAACAATATACTTCCTATTTATACAAAGACTATTAGTAGACTACATTGGGGAATTCAAGCGGCAAGGCTATGTTGGTGGTGGGGAGAGAGAGAGAGAGAGACCCTCTAGTTTTTGAGGACAGAAGTGCTGCAATTTAAGATTTTTCACTTTTCTTCTAGCCTTTCGAGTTACATTTCTGATAGGCCATTCACTTTCCACTATAGAGGTAAGCTAAACAAAACAATTGATTTTATAAAAATGGACAAAACTTTTCTTCTAGCTTTCACACTTTTCTAGCTTTAATTTTCAACTTGAGCTACAAAACTCATAGACCATTCAATTCCTACTATAAAGCTAAGCTAGACAAAAAGATTGGTTAGAAATGATAAAAATTTAATTGTTTGACCATACAAACATAGGCCTCAACAGGTTGAGCAAAGACTACAACAATGCCAACCTTCGCAAGGCAGGCCAGAACCATTTCCTGTGCACTCACATGACATCATACATTTTTTTTCGATATCAAATCCATGACCCTCGAGGAAAACCCCAGTTAGAATGACAACCATATTCTGCAAGTGCTCCATCGTATAAAGAATGTCTCAAAGTTAGGAAGAAGAAAAAAAAAGGCCAACTCACCAACTATACCAGGGGCACCCTTCTTTTCCATGACGACCTTGGCAAACTCCTGGACGCTGCTATCAGAAGCCTGCAAATGCATAGAACAAGCTCAGTAAAGCATGTGGAGAAGAGATAAATCCATAACACAAACAAAGAGAAAGAAGAAGAAAAAGGTCTTACCACATCCACTTTTTTCAATAGATGCTTCGTCCCTCCAAACAGTGATCTCTCTACTTCCACAAGCTTTTCTTCATCCCGGCCACAGCCTACCACCGTGTGGCCCCTTTGAGCCAGTTCTAAGGCAAGGGCTCGCCCTAAACCTCTAGTAACGCCAGTGATTACCACAACCTTGCCTGAAAGAAGAGAGGGAGTTAACCCCAATAAAATCTATATAAACCCTAGAAAGTAAGCCTAAGACCTACACAGAGATGGAGATCGAACTTAGACACTAAACAATAAACTAACCTGAATCCAAAGTCCTAAACAAAGAGACAAGAACAATAACTCCTGACCCTAAATGCCACAGATGATGTTAACAAAGTGGAGAGCATTAATCTAGTCATAATTGCTCGTCAATTAACAATTCCTATGGGCATATCAGGGTTTTCGGTCCACATCATTCCCTAGTTGCAGGTCAGGAGTGACAGGGACACCTGTCTAAAGTTCTGAGATGTGCTGATGTGTCGAATAAAGCCACTGCCATGGATATGACAGCCTCCCTCTCCCAGCACGCCCCTGAAGTCAGCAAAAAGGTGCTGATCAAGTCCGCACATTTCTACTGGCATCCTCCAGGCGCTACAGCTGCACCAGCAGAAATGGGTGTCTCCTTTGGAACGGGCATATTGCACAGTTCTGAGTTAGCCTTAAACCCTGAACTGTGGCTGAACAAGAGCTTGTACGCATGTCGTACAGTTGTGAGAGATACCTAAACCCTGAATGGAAGGTCGTACAAAAGGGAATGTAGTACAGTCTTAAACCCTAACTGATCAGCTCGTAAGATGAAAGATGGACACCTTAAACCCTAGTCTGTGGCTGATCAAGAGGTTGTACGCATGCTGTGCAGTTGTGAGATAGACTTAAATCATGAATGGAAGGTCGTTCAAAAGGGAATGTCGTACAGTCATAAACCCTAACCGACCAGCTTGTACGATGAAGAATAGACACCTTAAACTGTCGTACAGTTATAGGGTTAGCCTTTGTGCATACCTGCATCTGAGATGGGTGTTCGTTGCTGCAAAGTCGCGTTTCCCGTGAATGTCTGCATGGTGTGTAGCGTGCATCGCTGGTGGTGGGAGAAAAACTTCGGGCGTTTTTTTATATTCCAATTAATAAGAAAGATGGCATTCAAGCGTCTTTTTTATATTCCAATTAATAAGAAAGATGGCATTCAAGCGTCTTTTTTATATTTTCCAATTAATAAGAAGATGGCATTCAGATATGAAAAGAATTAAAAATGCAATAGTACCAGAATGCTTGGAGAGTGCCAACACGGTTGTAGTGCAGTGGTTAAAGGATCCGAGTCCCAGCGAGTTGATGCGGGTTGAAATCATGTTTGCTCTTATCCTGTGCGTCCAGTAGGGAGTGTGAGATGTGTACATATACACTGGTCATTTCTCCCAAACTTTTTAGCGAGGTTTGGACATTTGTACTTATGGTCTCTTGTGTGTCTTTAAAAGGTACACCATTAGTGTCAGGACTTTTATGACACTTGGAGAAGAATTTCTATTTCTCAAGCACTAAAATTAGAGCATAACATATACTTGCACAAATTAAAAGCATAAACCTTAATAAACAAATTTAAATAAACAAGAGAGCTGGAGAATAAGAAAAAGATCATCGTCCACACAAGATTGGTTTGAATCTCCCTTGGATGAGTGTGGCCTTTATACCACTTACCCATATTTATGTGTTAGAAAGCTTACTTTTAAAAAAGATAACTCTAGAAGCTCTATAAAAATATAGCAAGCCACAGAAGTATAAAATACTAATTGGTTTGAGGCCTTAGTCTTACAAAAATAATAATGCCAAAATATGAAACCATAATAGATGTTCACATGTCTTCCAAAAAATCTCATAGTCGTCAACACATACTCCACCCATGATTAACACGTAATCCACCACTCAAGCTTGCCTTCATCTAGAATAATATTAGTCAGTGCACACAGCTCATTAAACACATTAATCCTGACTATATCATACCAACACACACAGTTGATTAAACACATTAATCGTGGTAGACATCATACCAATGCACACAGCTTGATTAAACACATTAATCCTAGTAGATGATATAAATAAAAGGCGCATCCAAAATAAAATATCTCAAAATCAAATAATGGGAGTCCCCATAAAGGTTATGACTAACATTCTCTCTTGCTCGGGACCTTAATTGCATGGATGGTAAGAGTGGATAAGATTTTGGTAAGAATGGAAAAACTTTTCTCGCATCTTATATAGGATGATTCTTGAAAGTCACAAGATACTTAACATAAGTGTTGCCTATACGTGTAGTGATGGTCTCATGATCAATGATAGACTCAGGAACAAGATGTTCTTCTTGATGTATAATGTTAAAAGATCCATAAAATTTAGGAGCTAATTTGACCATAAGCCACTTCCTTGTTCTTATTATTATTATTTTAAAAGAAGCATATGAGGTGAGACTTTATTTTCAATAGGTTTAGGCATACCTAGAGCATCATAAATATCTTCATGTTCAAAATTACCTCTTGCTTAAGAGAGAAGTCATCATCCTCATGATTGACTAGTGCAAAAAGTAAACCTTGATGAAATTGCAAAAAGCAAACCTTGACAAAACCTTTGAAATTCTCCTTTTTGCTGTATCCCTTGGTGCTTATTTTTCCAAAAAGTAATTCTTTTGTAAGTTTTTACTATAAGGCCTTGTTGATTTGGTATCAAGCCTTAGAAGCTTTTCAAGAAATGTAAATATTAAGCCTTGAAATCTTGGGTGTAAACTTTTAAGACTCTCCAAGAGCGGAAGATGTCAAAGAAGACATATGGTGAAGAATGTTGATGCTCAATTTGTCCTTAAACCCTTGATTTAATTTGCAAAAAAAAAAATTGCTAGAAAATTCATGGAAGTATTTATTTGCCTTTTTCTTAAAATAGTATTCTTTAATACTGAATTTGCTTTCGGTAACTTGGGTAAAATCAAAAAAGCTTATAATACTTTAAAGAGTTTTAATTTAAAGCTTTTTGAAGCTTGTAAAGCTCATAAGCTTGGAAGTTTTGATAGCTTTTAATAAAATTGGTTAGAGTTAAGAAATCTTGAGAATGAAAAACTTTGGTACGTTTTTTTATGATAAAACTTGTAGAGCTTTAATAAATAAAGCTTTGAAAGATTATAAAGAGGGTTAATAGCTTGAATTTTATAAGCTTAATAGCTTTAAAGCTTATACATTATCTAAACTATATTGTAGGTTTTAGCTAGGCAAAAGACAAGCGACCAACTGGTAACGCAAGCAATGAAGATAGAAAAACAAAGTTTTAAATATTAGAGCTTTAAATATCAATGCTTTTTTAAGATTTTGATATAAAAGTTTTAAATATTAAAGCTTTTAAAAAAAAGCTTATGATATAAAAGCTTTAAGCTTTTTAAAGGTGGTTTTTGAAGAAAAGGTGATAAAGATCCGTAGCCCTTGAAATGGCTTAAAGAGAGGAGATAACATTGAAGATGGAGAAAGCGAAAAAAATTGATGGCACATGAAGAGGTGACCAATAAGAAAGATACTACCGTGTTTCTTGAGGGAAACATGACAACATAAAACCAAAATCAAAGTGGAATGCCAGTGTACGGGGATGAGAAAGACCTTGGGAAGTGGACAAGACTAGACGTGGTTATCGAAGACAAGTATTTGGAGTAGTTTTTGTACTCTAAATAAGGTAAAGTAGAAAAATGATACTATATACCAAAGGACCTTCCACACTGAAATATGAATATCCACCAGAAGACCTTCCATACCGACATATGAATATCCACCAAAAGACCTTTCACACCGACATATGAAGATCCACTAAAAGACGTTCCACACCAACGTATGAAAAATTATAACAAGCACTAGTATAGAGATACATGGATATAAGAAACGATTGAAGAGCTCCTATGCAAATTATAACAAGCACTAGTATAGAGATACATGGATATAAGAAACGATTGAAGAGCTCCTATGCAAATTAACAAAGATGAAGCAGAGGAAGATTTTGTATGGGAGTACAGTGACAAAATCAAAGAAATGGTGAGGAAAATGTAGAATTCTTATAGTGCATAACTTACAGTCGTGTGGTTTTTGAATGGTTTGAAAGTGGAGCATTAGAGAAATGGAGCATTGCAACATGATGTGGGTGTTAGAAGAGTTAATTTAACATGCAATAAAATTTAAAAATGACAAGTCAAGATAGGGAAGGAGAAGTACTAGCTTGGAATCAAATTCTAGTGACAATGGCGACTCCAAAACTGAGAGGCAAAAGAAGAAGTGCAACAACTCTGACAAATGATTCGGACTTGACAAAAAAATATCATCAAGAAAAATGTATGAAGGAGAAGGATTCCAATAAATCAGTGGTCATCATGAGTAGCTCAAGGCTTAACAAAGCAAATGACCAAAATGTAGAAGGGTAATCAAGAAAGAAAAAGTGAGCCATGTTAAAAAATATATGGAAGCCTAAATAATGGGCAAACACTTATGCACAAGCTATTTAGGTGGTGGAAGCAACAAGATACTTGAAAACCTATGCAAAGCCTAGCCAACCTTACCATTAGCAAGGGCCACCCTGGCTAGCCTGACTTTTAGCAACAACTAGCCGAGGTTATAAATAAAGAGGGTAGCATAGCCATCAACAGATTACAAGGTACTAAATAGCAACCCGAGCAACCATCCAAGCAGAGTAACCCAAGTAACCACCCAAGCATAGCAACCCAAGTAACCACTCAAGCACCTCCAACAAGAAAAATCAAGCACTAAATGGTGTGCTCATGGGAAGAGTAACTAATAGTTAGGGTAGTTACTTACTCTAAAGGACCAGAGTACCGAAAGATCTGGTAGAGAAGAACAAAGAATGGCCCAAATGGAAGGAAGAGAAGCACACCAGTAAGGAAATAACTTGGATACTATGGTGGATGATGCTTGAATCAATTAGTCTATGCCATAAAACAAAGAATCATCTCAACCAAGGGTGATAGTTTAAGTTCACTGCGAGAAGTTTAAAAACATATCATACCAATCAAGCCTATTGCTGTGAAGACTCAACATCAGAGAGACAACAAAGAGAAGCCACCTAGTCCCCCACCAATAAAGGGTCCATCAACAACTATTTGATGGAAAGGACCTCTTGACTCTGAAATAAGTAGAAGCATAAGCAAGGAAGTTAAGACAAGGTTAGAAGGTAATCCAGACGGGTAGAACATGCTGACATACTCAAGAAGAGCCTTAGAAGGTGCTAACAATTGGGAATTATTACAAAAGGCTTTATGAAATTCTTAAAGCAAGGCTAATTGGAGGAAGCTAAGGATCAAAGACCTACAACGACTACCATTCTCAAGTAAATATGGCCATAGTGCAGCTAGTCGGCATGGCTTGTAACCTTGAAATTTTATTACAAGGTGAGGAATTCTAGGCTACTTTTACTATCATTGAAATGGGTAACTTTTTGATAGGCTATAGAGAAGTGCAACACTTAAAGATTGAGTTCTCCCTTACGGCAATAGAAATATTTCCAAAAATTGATCTCTTCCACAATCGCTCTATAAAGCGTGCAACAAGATGACGAGGATCAAAGGTATTCTTAAAACTTGTCGAGGAGCACAAAAAAAGCTATATCGGCTATTACATTGGGACAAGGAAGAAGCTGGGCGGTACCAAAAGACTAAAAAATGGAACCTAGGTACCAACAAAAAGGATCCAATGTATGTGGAGGGTGTCTCCCCTCAGCACTAAGTCACATAGGGTTATAGTGTTGGGATTAATGGCTAGAAATGTTGGGCAATCACATTTAGCATCACACGCCATCGGATCTCCTTAGCCGCCATGAAAGTGAACTCGTACCTAAATGAGATTTATTGTGTGGAAATGGGAATTAATGAGGACTGAAAATTCCATTCCCAAGGTTTTCCTTGGGCCTCCTCCCTCCCTCCCTGGTCCGCGTTTACTCTCCCCCCTCTCCCTGCACAGCAGCAGCACCTTTTTTTTGCCTCCCACCACTTGCTGTCGCCGATTTCATTGGAGGTCATTCTTTGTTGCAGCGCCGCCATGTTGCTACTAGGTCATTGCCAGGTTGCCAATGCAGGTCAGGGAGAAGGTCGTCAAGTCACCTATCGCTCATACGCCCGGCAACCCCTCCTTGCCCAACGCCCTTGCTGCCTCTCTCTTGCTCATAACCCTGCTGCTCTACCACAATGCAGGTAGGTTCCATTGGCGCAGAGAGAGAGAGAGAGAGAGAGAGAGAGAGAGAGAGAGAGAGAGAGAGAGAGAGAGAGAGAGAGAGAGAGAGAGAGAGAGAGAGAGAGAGAGACGCATGCGATGTGTGTGCATGACATGTGTGTGTTGTGTGTGCATGTGTATATATGCAATGTTACATGTGTGTGTGTGTGTGTGTGTGAGAGAGAGAGAGAGAGAGAGAGAGAGAGAGAGAGATGCATGCAATGTGTGTGCATGACGTGTGTGTGTGTGTGTGTGTGTGTGAGAGAGAGAGAGAGAGAGAGAGAGAGAGAGAGAGAGAGAGAGAGAGAGAGAGAGAGATTCCTTATTCCCACAAAGGTTTGCCCTTCTAACCCCCCTTATTTGGTCTTCTAAATTCTAATGGACCACATATTGTTACGGGTGGAAATGGACTCTCTACAATTGGAAATGGACCACTGCAAACAAGTAGACAAGTGGCAAAGTTGAAACCGACCACCTATAAATGTTAGGGTGGACAAGTTAAAACTTGTAGCGTACATGTAGGAATGGCAGACAAGGTGAAATTATCTGCATAAGGTGCTAGTGTAGACAAGTTGAAACTGACCACATACACAATCAAAGACACACATATAAATTAGATGGTCCACTGGTGTACATAAACTGACCACATACACAATCAAAGACACACATATAAATTAGATGGTCCACTGGTGTACATAATATCAATGATACATTAACAATTTAAGAGCAATTTCATATGACACATATCTCATTCATATAGTACAACGTACAATTTAAATGTACAAGTACGATTGCTCCTCAAGTTGATTGCAAAAGTAAGCATACCATTCACAAATTACACATATGATTCTAGAATACATAAAACTAGTTTGGCCTATGCTTTTTTTCTTTCATTTGTTTTAGAGAGCAAAGGAGATTCTATTAAGTTTTCCTAAAAAACACTATTTCTCTACATAACAATCATTAGATTACTTGCCCTAATCTCATGCCAATTGGGATTAAGCTCTAAATAACATGCATGCAGATTTAGTGACATTAAGGCTAAATGTGGGAGTTTCTTAATCACTTTGCCTTTGAACCTTTGTGTGTGATTGTTTTGCAGGCTAAACTACACTTGCACATCTCCACTCTTGAAGCAATTAGTAGCCCCTATAGAAAAAAGTGAAAGCATGTCAAAGTGTTTTGACATAGAATGAGAGTACGAGCAACCCATAGATGTGGGTATTTGTGAAGAAGGGCAAGGAGAGGCTGTTGCCACTCTCAACACACCCATAGAGACCCATAGATGTGAGCAATTGCGAAGAAGGGAAAGGAGGGGTTGTTGCCACTCCTAACACACCCCTAGAGACCCATAGATGATGATAGTTGTGAATGTGAGACCCCCGCCCCCTCCGGGGTGCCTGGCGGGCAGAAGCAGCGTCAGCCTCTCGCGCGGGCAAGGATCCACACTTGGAGCCTCGTCCCCACGGATATCTGGACAAGAGACTAGTCTGGCGGTTCCTTCGAAACCGAACTCGAAAAAACTTTCCTCGCCTGTAAGGCACGGGCAATTCCGCCAGGAAAATCATCTAATGGGAGAATTAATCTAACGAGTCAAAGTCTTAATTATTCAAACTGATCCGACCGAACCTGAAGTCACATGGTCAGATCGAAGAAGAGACTTGCAGGTCCATAGAATCACCACTTTTTTCCTCCTTTAACAAGGCATAGCCGCTGATTCCCTCCCACAGAACAAGGGTCTTCCTAGGACTTAATCTAACCAACGTAACTACTCGTATCTTATTTGTATCATAGAAATCCCCGAATCCAACCGGCCCATGGGTTTAGCCAACCACCCGACCACTGTATTGGTGGGATTCCTTTATAAAAATTTTGGTTATGTTTTGCCCGGGTACCAAGGAAAAGAGTTCACAGGCCCCCTAGCCGGCAATTCATGCAAAAATTAAGGTAGGCATACCACGTACACACCCAATATGAAATTGCCATTATAACATATTCGTCTGTCTTTAAAACAATCCTTCAATGAAAATCATAGTATTACTGATCATAATCCTCCAAAATATTGAGTCCATTGTATTACAAAATATGTCATCTGGACTCTCCGTTGAAGATGGCTGGCCAACCAACGAGCTCCAATATCAAAATTTGATTCACAAGTCATTCTTTTTAGTCTATCCGAATATTCCTCGACGCATGCATGGGTGTTCTAGCAACCACGAGCCCGTGCATCACCTAGTCAGAACCCTCTAGGATTCTACTTAGGTGTCCTAGCACTTCACTCAGGGACCGTTTCGTCGGTCCTCGTCCATCGTATCGAGAAAGCGCACCATTTTAACCGTACCGAGGCTGGTCAAGACCTTGGTAGGCTTTTTCGCAAGCAACGTCCCTCGACGACTCCCCGCCTGTTATTGCCAACGAACCTCTTCTTAGTTAAACACATACCAAATGCTTCCTCTAGCATTCTGGCGTAAAACAGTTCTTTAAAAGAAAGCAGAGGTTCTATGCAAGTAAAATTCCCAGTTTGAGATTGGTTCCATAAAACCCTTTTTCCTTAATCCATAATTTCATAATAAGAATCATTGATCTCTCATCAGGGTAATCTACCCATCATTGACATCAGGGGGGTAATCTACCCATCATTTGACTGAATGTCCAACTAGATTCTTGGTGATTTCGGTCAAGGGAAAACTAGGTTAATTCAACGGTAGTTTATTCTTTGTATTAAGAACCGGAATTGGTCACATGAAGTATTTGCTTGATTCAGACCGAGAGATGGACAAGCAGTTTACTGACCGTCCCTCTCATAGTCGTGGTCTAACCAAAATCATTCGGTTTAGTTCTAGCTTTCATTCCAACATGATAATATCGGATTTTAATGAAAATACTCTTCTTCCATTTTGGAAAAATATCAATGTGGTGAATTATCCACATAAATATCTAAAGATTCTTTTTACTAATTTAATTTATCAACTCTAATTCTGTAGGTGGAATTATGCTGAAAATTCCTCTTTTGTCACCAAAAATTATTTCAAATCTTTCTCTACTTAAATACCATAAAAATTCTTCTTTTAACTAAATACAAATATCCATTTTTTTGAATAAGCTTAAAATTCATCTTTTTCTCATTTAATGATTGGATTCCAATTGTCATGGAAATTCCTCTTTTATCATAAAATAGATTAATCTAAAATTTCTTTTTAAATTAAACAAAAAATTCTTTAATTCAAATATGCCAAGACTTCCACTTTTACCATTTAAATGATTGAATTCCAAATGTCATGGGAATTCCTCTTTTATCATTTAAATTTTCTCATGCATGAAAATAAATTTATCTAAAATTTCTTTTTAAATTTAAATAAAAATATCTATTAATTCAATTATGCCAAGAATTCCACTTTTACCATTTAAATGATTGAATTCCAAATGTCATGGAAATTCTTCTTTTATCATAAAATAAATTTATCTAAAATTTCTCTTTAAAATACATATATTTATTATTTCAATATACCAAAATTTCTCTTTTTTCATTTAATTACATGGATCTCCATTATCACGGGAATTCCTCTTTTTACATAAAAATAAAAATACCAAAAATTTATCTTTTCTTTAATTAATTATTTATGCAGAAATACTAAAAAATAGTTTTCCATGAATGTGATGAAAATCATTCTTTTAGCATAGGATGACTAATCCTAGAATATGGTAGGAAGTCCTCTTTTCACATTATGCATAAAAATGAGTTATGTATTAATTTTTAAAAATTTTACCATAGCTTCGCTGCTATTACTAATAATTTTCAATATTAGAATAAGACTTTGTAATACAATTATGATAGAATAACTATTCATAAATTTAAATCTAAATTATGGAATTAAAACATAAATTTAGCCATAATCATAATCTTAATTATGATTAATCTACTAGATTAGGCTATTTCTACTATTCTTCTTTTCCTAAAATGATAGGAATATCTCTTTTACATTTAGAATCACTTAAAGTAGTTTTTTAACTACTTATAAAAATTTACCATTATTTGATTATCACAAAAGCGTAAAAAGCCATTTTCTTAACCCCTAGCTTTAGTAGCTTAGAGTTTGGTTTTGAATTAAGAATTTATCAATGAGAAGCATTCATTTGCTAAAAAATTAGTCATAGGAATGACTATTCTTTTTGGGAGAGAGAGATATACATAAAAAGCATTCTAATCAAGCATAAAGATCAACTTTTTCTTAATTATTCATTACAATTCTTAGGGAAAGCTTGATTTGTATTAAAAATAATTAATTAAAAACTTCTCAAGCTTGAGAGAGATTGAGAAGTGAAATCATTGAGAATATTACCAAAAAAACCATGAAATTCTTCTTACCTTTAGGTTTGTCTTGCTTCTTTATCTTAGAAGGAAGCCCCCAACCAATCAATTGGTTTAGTATGTTGAGAAGAAAGCTCCAAGAATTGTTAAAGAGAGAGAGAAGCTCCAATCTCTCCAAAAGTACAAGATTTTTAAGGGATAATAGAAAAATATGCTTATTTTAATGTAATACTGGCATGGTATAGCTCACAGATGATAATACAAAAAAATGAGGGTCTATTTATAGGTGAGGGAGGCCACTAACTAAGTCCAACTAAGTTCTAGAATTTTCCAACTTCAGTTTCGTTGAATTTGGATAACATTTGTTTAGCTCCCATTTTGATCCAGTTTGGTTGAATTTGGATAACATTTGTTTAGCTCCCAGTTTGATCCAGTTTGATCCAGGAGAGAGGAGAGATAAAAATATCTTAATATTTTTGAATTAAAAACCCTCCCACACATGTGAAGGAGGTGCCTACCTCAAAGGTCACCCTCTCCTTTACCAAGGTGTCAAAAATTCATCATTCCTCCAAAATATCTATTTTTTTTAGTAATATCTCATAATTTTTAACTAATAAACCTTGTACTCAGTCAACTCTTCATCTTATGTGAGCATTTACTCATTTTTGGGTATTTTCTTTTATTCATTGGATTTATCTCATCCCAACACTTGGATTAATTCTATTGGCCCATTGGAACCTTAATTGGACCATAATCCAAAATTTTTGAAAATCTTGACCCTTAGGCTAAGGTCCTTTATATTATTTTGAATTGATTCCTAATGCACCTTGGAGAATTTATTTTGAACTTCTATTTCAGGGAAATATTTTTTTGATATTAGGAGAATTTTTATGTCTAAAAATATCTCAATATTGAATTACCTCTCTCTAGAATTTTTCTTCTCTCTAGACAAAAACAAGGAAAAATAATATTTTCTTATATTCAGAAACAGGGAATGATTACAGGGGATTGAGGTAAAAGTTTATTCATTATCCAGGCTGAGGAGGAATCTTACAGTGAAGAAGGACAATGAGGGGTTTTTGCCACTCCTAACACACCGTCAAATAAGCTACAAGGAGAGTTTCACTCTTTTCTAGGAAATGAGGTTATGGATAAGCTCGAGGGACTATAAGAGTCTACTATCACAATCGCTATGAAGGACAACAATTCTCTATAAAGTGTTTTGATATGTCCAAGTGACCACATATATAAGAGGCCATGCACAAAATTGGGGTGGGATACATGACACTACAAACACAATTATGGGGGTTGTACATGTAGAGAGTAGCTCAATATATCACCTCTAAGGCATGGTTAAATATAACCAGGGCAATCACGCTCAATGTTAATATGGTTAAATATAACTAGGAAAATCAAGCTCAACATTAATATGGTTAAATATTACTAGGGCAATAAAGCTCAATGCAATAGTAATACAGTGAGGAACTCCCAGTCCTTGGAGAGAAGTTCAAGAAGCATAGGCTAACCAATGCCAAGGGTGGTCATCATTAATAGAAGTTCAAGAAGCATAGGCTAACCGATGCAAGGATGGCCATCCTTAATAGAAGCATAGGCTAACCAATGCAAGGCTGGCCATCCTTAATAGAAGGGTTTTGAATATGAGAACCTACTGTCAGAGTATCAAGTAACACTAAATCCGATGATAACCATGCACAAGCCTACACGTTCATATAATAGAGCCAATGTCAATATATATGACACACAAGATCAATTATGGCCAACTTGTTAATTAGGATGATTACTTTGCAAATAGATTCAGCTAGCTTGCAAGACCCCAAAGGCAAAAATCCAAAACCCCTATGTGCTTATTAATGAAGTTTACCATGCCTTGAAGGAAAGATATCAGTCATGAGAAAGAGCATTGACTCCATATGAAGTCATTTAAAGAAACAATTGATGAGGATCCACACATGATGACAACACATATTACTTGGAAGTTCATGATCAACAACAATAATAACATCAACAATAGCATCATTGCCTCAGCCATAAGTGCAACCTCTACCTCAGCCCAAACCACCACCAACAACTAGGACATGTTTAACCTTGGAGACCATTGTGTATCTCCCAAAGATCCAAAGATATCTCCAATCAAGGCACATGTTACATCACAAAAGCAAGGGGAATCCAACTCAGCCAACAACAATGTTCATCTGATGTAGGCATATGCATACACAAGGAAAATGAACTTTCCCAAGAGGCTTTTAAGGTGTAGACATGCCGACCTAGATTTTAATGAAAAGAGATGATAGATGCCATAGATGGGTGTCACATGCTTATGCCATAAGAACTATAAGCTCCAATAAGTAAGTTTAATCAGACATCGTGTTCATTTTGAGAAAATTTAAAAGGAAAATTAGCAAGGTTATGCACATGAGTGTGCACACCTACAACCTTTTTCAGGAAAAATTAGCAAGGTTATGCACATGAGTGTGAACACTTGCAACCTTTTTCAAGAAAAAATAGCAAGGTTCATGCACATAAATTAATGAGAAAACCCATGTGTGCACGTGCACATGAGTGTGCACACATGCATCTAATATAGGTCAAATTACCCAAATTTAGGAGGTTGAGGCTTGGGACAACCTAAATTGCTCTGATTTAGATATTATTTAGGGTTGAAATGAGATGTGCACTGAATTATGCACATAAATATGTACATCAAGAATGCACACAAATATGTACATCAAGAATGCACACAAATGTTTGTGCACATAAATATGTGTACATTAACCCTTTATAGGATAAATGATTTAGGTTAAGAGAATTAGAGCATAAATTAAGTAAAGAACAAGATTGAGATTTTAGATATGGTCTAATTTAGGGATATTCCAAGGTTTAGAGAGAGAAAATAGCTTTAAGTGAAGAAAAAATCCCAAGATTAATTACAAAATATCTAAATAGATGTTTAGAATTATTTTTAAGAATGAATGCAAAGAATTATATAGAGAGAAATATTTTACAAGGATAATTATAGAGAGAGCAAAAGAGATTCTAGAGAGAGAAAGAGAATTAAGCAAGTAAGATTAAGTATAAGATTAGGTTAAAACTCTAGAATTACCTCAAGAAAATCAAGTTGATCTAATTAAGATTAGATTAAGTCAATCTCTCTTAAGGAATGAAGATGTTAGAGAGAGAAAATATCGATTAGCTCTTAGATAAAGAGATTAAGAGTACTTTAATCAAGTAAAGGGGTGTATCTAAAAAATAAATTCTAGAATACCTTGAAAAGGTTAGATTGAGTGACTCTTGATGAAGAATAAGGATCAGGAATAAAATCAAGAACATAAAAGTAGGGATTGTTATGCTTAAATCAAGAGGCCCAATCCTTAAAAAATGTGATGATGATGATTGGACTTGAGAAATCAAGATTGGAATGAATTTAAGGGACCTTCAAGGAGAGATGTTCTTAAGATCCTTAAGATTCCCAAAATTCCTTAGAAGGGTTCTCGGTATAGGATAAGGCCTAAATACAAGAACTAGACCAATGACTTTAGAATGACCATCTTCATATGTTAAAGTTGATTGGATTAGCTTATGGAATCAAGACTTGGAAATAATCCCAGGAAGGGAAGAATCTTGAGAAGACCTCACTAGGATATGTTGTGGTTGGAGAAATTTAGTTTATTAGTTTTGACTAGAGAGCTACGATGTCTCGTCAACCTTATGATGGTTTACATTTCTTCGAATATTAATATGGTATATTTTGATTGGAATACTACTTATTTGTTTGAAATGCTATATTCATATATTGTGTTAACCCTCATTGTATATTTTACATGTGCGATTTGTCGCTTGTCTATGAAAGGCGTGCCACAAGATTAATAATGGAGATAGTATTCTTAGATTAGGTGTTTGCATAAGCCTAGGCAGCCATGGATAGCCATGGACCTATTTTTTAAGTATGGCCGCCCAAGGTGTGAAGGCTATGGAGACCAAGATAAGGGTCATTATGTATACTCACCATTCATTCTTTTATGCTAATTCAATAGAGTGCTCTTTTTATCTACTCTCCTATGCTATTGGTTTCTTGCTTACCTCTTACTTGTTTGAGCTCTTATGTGCTTGCTTGTATGTGTGTGAGAGAGTGAGTGTGTGTGATTGAGTGAGAGAGGAGGCTCAAGCTTCCATTGGAGTGCGGCGGGCGGTGTTGAAGCGGAGCTTGGAGTGTGAGAGAGTGAGTGTGTGTGTATGATTGAGTGAGAGAGGAGGGTCGAGCTTCTATTGGAGTGTGGGTGGCATTGGAGCAAATCTTGGAGTGTGGCTGGATGACAACAAGCTCTCCTATGAGAATCCAAGCACAAGAAATCAACAAGGTGAATGACAAATCTTGTTTATGCAATTGTAGACTAGGTTATGGCAGATTAACCTCTTGGTTTGAGCTGTTTATGAGTGCGGTGAGGCAAGGCCCCACGACATTGGTTAGTTCTTACACTCTTTCTATGGTGCAAGCGCTTTCCATAAATGGTGCCGTTGTCAAGGAATAACCCTATTGCATAGCCACAATGCATTTTGAATGCTTGTGTGTGTATCTTTGAATTCTTTTTTTTTTTTGGCAAGAAGGGTAGAATGAATAGATGGAAATGTGTCCATGTTGTGGCAATGTTTGCATTCTAGATGATTTCTGCAATTTCCTACATATTGTTCAAATTCTCCTTGTTTTTCATTTCTTGTGAGTGTTACAATTAGTTCATTTAGATTAATTCCTCTTTTCACATGTCCAATTTCTAAATTCTGCATTTTCTCGTTTTTGCATGTTTTTTTAAATTCAAAATCTAAAAATAGTCATTTGAGCATGCAATTGAAATAATTGGGTAAACTAGACCATAGAATCGATTTCCAAGCATAGGGTTTATCCCAATTTTGACTTCTTATGGCGGAGAAATATAACAAAAATTAGGGAAGGATTTGGCACACACAAATTTTTTTTTGTGTTTTTTGTAATTTTATATTAGTGTAATAAACATGGATTAATTACACTTAATCTTCTCCCTAATTCGGGACACCTTGATTGGCTGGCTACATTTAATGCGTGTAAGCTTTTAGGCCACTAGCCACAAGTTTCCAAAAGTTTGTTTTGTGTGGTTGGACTTACCTATTACCCATTGTATTGATTGGTTTTCCATGAAAAAGATGTGGTTTTGATGGTGATTTGTATGTGATTTAGTATAGAATAGCTCTCTTTTTTGTTTTATAAAGAATGCCTTTTTGCTTAATTTTTAGCTTAAATCGTTGTTTTGGTTGTTGTTAATTTAGTTTTTAATTTTCCTAGGGCTTGTACATAGAGTGTATTAGGTTTTGTTTGCTTCCATTGCATCAAAAAATGCAATAGAATGCAAATTTTAAAGGTTTTCAACTTTTTTTAAAGTTAAACATAGAGCTAGAATCATTAATTTTTGTTTGATTTGTGTGTTTTTTGTTTGATTTGTATGCATTAAAGTGCTAGCAGTATTAGGAGTAGCTTAATCCTTTAAAAATTTTCATAAAAACTCTTAAAATCGACTAATCTTTTATAATTGACTGGTTTTTGTCATTAAGGGGTGATTAATCTAGTTCAAAGGTAAAAAGAGTAGAAAATATGTTTTTTTTTGTCAAATTTGATTACATTAGGAGTCAAAATTAGTATTTTTGAGTGTTTTGAGAGCATTTAGATGCATCCAAACACCTAATTACATCAATTTCTTCATCAATGAGAGGAATTTCTCTCTCTTTTGCTTAATTTTGCATAAAGAGAAGAGACTAGAATTAAGAGTGTAATTAATCTCTAATTATAGATTAATTTACACACTAGTTGATTCACATAGCTTAGCAATTCCATGCTCTATCCAATGATGTGCTTAATGGTGTGAATTAATTAGTAATTAGTAGTTAATTAGAGCTCTTAGTTAGTCCAAAAGAGGGAAGGATTAATGGAAGGACTAATCTTTGATTAATTCCTACGCACTTTTTTTCATAAATCATTAAAGCTAATGAGTATTGAATGAAAAGATGCCAATGAGTTGTCAAATTATCAATTTTGGGGGTCAGTTATGAAGGGTGTAAGGAGGTGTCATAAAAGTGTTGACTTTTTTGATTCCCACTTGCCTTTTTGGAAAAATGCCCATATCTCCCTAATTTAAAATTCAAAAAATATTCCCTCCACACAAGAAAATTTGAATTTTCCACTAGACTTAAAAAACAAATAAATAAATCAGCATTTCATGGTTTAAGGGTTAACGACGTGAAACCCTATTGTTTCACGATGTGAAACAGTCCCCGTGGCCAAAAAAAAAAAAATCGACGTTTTATAAGTTAAGGATTCACGGCATGAAACCCTGCTGTTTCACGGCGTGAAACAGTCCCCGCACTTTTATAAAAAAAAATTGATGTTTCATGGGTTAAGGGTTCACAGCGTGAAACAATCTCTCGGGACCCCAAAAAGAAAATCATAAAAATCTAATTCACGAACTAAGCAGTTCACGGACAGCATTTTACGTCCAAAATAAATAAATAAATCCATGAAGTCCGTTTTACATCGTGAAACACTTGCTGTTTCACATCATGAAAGAGAGTCCATAGGCCAAAAAAAAAGAGTCTGAAAAAAGTCCTTTTTGGAGGCTCAAATCTCCTAGACCATGTACCCAATAAACGTGCACTAGTACTCATGAAAAGCCAGCATCAAGCTCTTTGAAATTGGTCTTGAGCTTTCGAGGGAAAAATCCTTCATTTTGGCTTCTGACCAGCAGCCTCAAAATTCGACCCAAAAATTGAGGCAAAAAATGGCTCTTAAAGCACTAAAAATCGCCCAAAACAGCTTGAAAATGATTGTGAACCATATTCGAGCTACTTTTTGAGTACCTCAACGATAAAATCACGATAAAATCAGACACAAAGTTGTAGTACTCCAAAAATACTACAACTCTCTGATACAAAGTTTTTCCAAATTCCTTTTTGGAATACATTTAAAATGGGCTGCAAAACAGGGAAAATCTTTCCCAAAAAAAAAAATGTTGAGACAGTGATGGAAAATAGGTTTTGAGACCTTCTCTTCCATTTGGGATGCTACTGGGATGCACTTTTTCCAAAACAATACCTCAGAGCCGTTCACGTGCGTATAGCGCTTAAACTAATTAGGGCAAATTGATAATGTCAAGATATGGTAACGATAGAGGGATTATGTGGGCTCACACCCAGACTAATAAACCCAATGGCTGATATTATCGAGCCATTGAGATCCATGCCCTAAATGCATCTCTCAATACCATATGCCATGCCTACAACAAGAGTGTCAATCCCTCCAGGATTTGGCCCCTTTCCTAGCACCATCACAAGTCCTAAGCCTTTAGACATGCTTTGTACCAACCCTTTGCAACCCCTAGATACCCACACCTTGGACATATTGACTAATCTAGGAAGGGGGGTTGCCCAAGGACTAAGTGAGTCCCTACTCACATTAGCACACACACGTGGCCTCAATGACTTACAAAAACACAACTGTACAGATTTCCAAAATCATGGGCAAATACGATGGAACAACTAATCCTGTTTAATTCATACAAATGTTTGAACAACGATACGAAGCCTTTGGAAATCCAAACTTCCCCACCAAGGTACATGCGGCGTTGAACCTTTACTTAGTGAAAAAGACTAGTTAATGGTTTATCACATTGATGCCTGTGATTAAGACAAACTTTAGGACCTTGAAAATAGCCTTTATCCATGGCTTTTCAAGACAAGGTGATCGATCGAGTGTAGCGAAAGAACTCTATTCAATTGCACGTTCAAAAATGAAACCATTAGAGATTTTATCATTCGGATTAAAATCTTAAACTCACGATAGTACAAAACGGTTCATGCCGTGAACTGGTCCAAAATACTTCACGCTGTGAAATGGTTATGTTTTCTAACCAATCGTAGGAAGACACGTGGCATTCTTCATTAAGGCAGCCGCCCAGTCCAACGGTTGTGCCATAAATTCAAAATTCTTTCCTTTTTCCATCATTTTACAATCATCGGTCATCATGTACACAAATGCAATCGCACCTTCTTTGCATCGCCTTCCTCCTCGCTTCTTTGAGTTCAATCGACACCTACGTGTTCAGGTGGGATCTTGGGCCTTTCCTTGTTTTTTCTTTTCTTTCATATTTTTAAACATTGATAATCAATTAAATGCCTTGGACAAACAATGTCTGCATTTTGAACAAAGTTCTTGCATTTCAACAATGTCTTAAATTGTCGAACTGCTATGATCATCATTCATTGCCTCGTGATCTTCCTTACACAAAACTCTGCTCTGCAATCTAATCCAATAATGCATTAATCAAATTTACAAAAAACAAAACCTAAAAACTTCATGACTAAAACCTGCAAACTCACGGGGGGTACGACCAAAACTTGCAACCTAAAGGAAATTCATCTCACGAATTTCCATCTCACGAAACTAACTCTCACGGAAATCCATCTCATGGATTTCCATCTCACGAAACCAACTCTCACGGAAATCCATCTCACGGATTTCCATCTCACGGAAATCCATCTCATGGAATCTCATAGAAATCCATCTCACGAAAATCCATCTCACGGATTTCCATCTCATGGATTTCCATCTCACGGATTTCCATCTCACAGATTTCCCTCTCATGGAAATCCATCTCACAGATTTCCCTCTCATGGAAATCCATCTCACGGATTTCCATCTCACGGGTTTACCCCGTTTCACGTGATTACTCCTCTCACGATCTACACTTTCACGGTACTTAATTTGACCTTGTCATATCGCTGCTAACATCTCCCGTTGATTGCTCACACCACTAACACCCTTTCCATCGCAATTAACCTTCTTACCATTTTTATAATTTTAAAAAAAGAGAAGAAGAAGAAGGAAAAAAAATAACAAGGAGTGGCACATGCCCCTACAATCTATGGACTGATCTTTTTTCCATGTACAGATGTCAACCTCGAACCCAGAAGCCGCAGAGACCCTTGTGGTAACATAGGCTAGTGCAATGGGATCCCTGCTAAGAGCGCCAAAAGAAGAGACTAACATGGGGCCCGAAGATGAACTACCTAGATCAATACGCCCAGGCTTTCCATGGTGCCATCATCAGTAAGGAGATCCACACAGCACATAGAAAGGTGGCCTTGCAGTATCACAGCCCGGAGTGCCTCCAAATTCTAGAAGAGGCAAAAGTTAAAGACAAGCTAGAGAAAGTAGGATGTCACAGGTTCTTCCCCGGAACATAGACACATAACTTTGTGCTGAATATATAAAGACATATGACAAAGCCACCAAGAGGGGAACAATAACAAAAGCATATGGCACCACAGAGCAAGTACTAATCATAGAAGAGTTAATACATGAGGTTCTGCAGCTCCCACCACCAGTCAAGACACATACACACGCCTTTGACGAGATGCCTCTAGATGCCATGTTGAAGAAGAGCTCCTACAACTCTAATGGAGTTGAATACAAGAACATCAGGGATGAAGTCACAAAAAAGGCATGCAGGGCAATGTCATTAATCATGCAAGTGAAGCCAGTGGACACTCCTCATCACAGAGCAAGTAGCGCTTGACGGCGGCTGTCTGCAGAAATGCAAAGAGGGACAAGCTATACTCATGGAGACCAAAGCAATAATGAAGGAGATCAAGAAAGGAAGGAAAAAGAAGAGTGAAAGAAAGATGAGAGGCTTCATACCAGATGTGGCTAAAGAAACACAACGAGTTGAGGCTGAGCTCGCACAGGAAATCAAGTCATACCAGGAAGTACTAGGGCAGCAAGAAGCAAGTGTTAGCAAGGCCACACAAGAAGAGAGGATGGAAGCACATCAAATGACTCCTCCTCAAAGCCCAACTCAGTTAATCTTTAAAAACCTGTATCCCCTGAAGAATTCTACCATGTCAGACACACTTGCAAGGTTGTAGCCAGAGGCTGAAGCAGAAGCAGTGCCAACAACAGAAGAACCTCAAGAACTTGAAGAAGGTACATCGCTCTCAGTGCAAGTCACAAAAGTGCCATTAGATATAGGCAAAAGGCCAAGGGCTAACGATACACCCAATCCAAGCAGAAGGAGGCGTCTGGAGGACAAGGAGGTGATACTAAACACTTCATTCCTACACAATCTGGATTATGACAAATTCTTTCAGGAAACTGTGGAAGGATTGGATGAGCTACTAAATCTGCCACATGCAAGGCTGGAAGGGGCTGCGGCGGCCACATGCAAGGCTGGAAGGGGCTGCGGCCACCACAAGTGCTTCACTGAGGGAGCAGGAATAACGAGTATGGAGGTGCCATCTCCTCACAACCCATATGCTTCATGATCGTAATGCCACACTCTGGAAGCAAGTTCAAGAGGCAACCAAGTACAGACCTTGTAAGAGCACCTAACATCGGCAGAGGCCACCCATACAGATGTGATGCTAAAGAGTTTAAAGGCAACTGAGGAGCAAGAAGCCAGGTACCAAGCGCTGGAAAACAATAATTTGGTTCTTAACCAAACTATTGTGCGAAGAATTAAAGAGAATATGGATTTAAAAGCGTAGTTGGAGTAGGCTAAATAACAACTTCAGAAGGAAGTTACCCATAACCAAGAGCAAGCAGCCACCCATGCCCAAGAGCAAGCAGCCACCCATGCCCAGCAGGTACAAGAGCTCAAGCACTCTGCCCTAGCCAAGGAAGAAGAGCTACAAAGCCAAATCCAAGCACTATCCTTAACTCTGAAGGAAGCAGAAAACAGAGTGAGCCAGAACATAACAACAAGGCAAATGCGGAGAAGATTAGAGTGCTTAATGACACCATCAGCACCAATCAAATTGAGATATAAAGAATGATGGTTGCACACCAAGAGGCAATGGCGCAAGTCACCCACTAGCTACAAGATAGTCGAAAATTGGCTACGAAAGACTTCAAAGAATCACTGAGGCTCAAGGAAGGGAGGCTACCACTAGACGAGCACAAGAAGAAGCAACAAGGTGCTTCGAGGAGTTGGATGCTGCCAGGATGGTCAGAGAAACAGCTATATCAAACCTCCTCAGCACACCAAGGACTCCCATATCCAAGAATTGGAACGTCAACTAGCCATACAAGAACGAAGTCAATGACAAGAACCTACAGATGAAATGCGCCTACTCCTTGATTTAGCCTTGGAGATAGGTTAGTTGCCAGTAACTCCTTAGGCCCCTCCTCAAACTCTTACTCTTTTTTTGTCTACACTAACCCTCTCATTGCTTCAATATGATATAAATCTGTTTGAGGACCTAAGCCTGGGAGAACTAACACTCATTAAGCAAAATACTAAATGTGATGTTGATCCCACTATCATTATGGGAATTTTTCGAGGGGACGCAGTATTACCTAATCCTCAAGATATTTATTTTTATCCCTTGCACCCAATTGTGCTAAACCTTTGTAGTCACCATCGACAAATTAGACCTGTTTGTTCTAGATGATATTCCTGACACACCGGCCAACTAGGGGATGGTAGCCCAGAGTTATCAATGGATTATAAGCCATGGGTGGCTAGATGTATACAATACTCACCAGCACTTAAACTTATGTGAATCTTCTTTATGTCATGCTTTTAGTATTCTAAAACTCTATCATAACATCTACAAGCATCTAGAGGCAATGTTAACAAACGTCCTTTACACTTTTGATAAAAACACATATTGAATATCCTAACATAAGTCCTGAGGATATCACTGAGCTCCAAGATTTTATGAAACTCCACAAACCTCGCCACCCACCCCCAAGCTCAGGTCATGGTCAAGAAGAGACATCAAGTTCATCATCTAACCCTACTTACCCGGTGTATTCTAATGTAGCCAGTAAATTACTTAATCCGTATCCTAATGCTCCGCCTACTGACAAGTCTCAAGCAAACTGCATTTTTTCTACTCTCCCTTCTCAACCTTTAGAATTTCCCACTAACACTCTCACCCTCGAGGAGGTACCGGCACCTGACCTGTCTCCCCCATGGCAAACTTAGGAGGTACGTCATACTCTCCCACAAGACACCATTGAAACTTTTACTGATTATCCTATTCTGGAGTCCTTGTCTGTGTAGAGTATGAAGGATTCATAAGAGCTGGCAATCCACTGCTAAAGCCAAAACTGATGTTCAAGGTGTTAATGCAAATAACACCATTATTAGAATTTGACTTTATGGTCAAATGGCTAGGAAGATTCTTGGCATGTTTTGGCTGACCATTTGTCCTAATGATGGTGAACGTCCACAGGTGTGGAAGATGACCTATTTGATCCGTGTTTATTTCACTTGAGCGTAGTACCCAAATGGAGCCATGAGATAGCCCATTTTTTATCCACTAGTTTGCCCTTACACAAAGAAATCACTCTCAAGCTCCTAGGTTGGTTAAGGTAGCTGGTCCTTGGCAACGTGTATAGGCAAGGCAAGAATGACATTTTGAGGCTTTGCATCCATGAAGTTCATTACATATAGATCCTAGAGGAAGCCCATGCATGGATCCATGGACGCCACTTTGCTATATAAATCACAGGTTGAAGGATTTTACAAGATGGTATATGGTGTCCTCCCTCTTTGGTGATGTATTAGAATTCATAAAAAGATGTGATATGTGCCAAAGATTTTTAGTGACTCAAAATGGAGATTGTATGCCCACTATGACTTTCATTATGTCTTTATAACCTTTTGCTAAATGGGGCATAAACTTTGTAGGAGCCATTAGTCCTACTACCCATGACATCATTATTGACACATGTTATTGCACCAAATAGGCAGAAGCCAAGGTAACAATGAAAGCTATGCCAGATCAACGCCAAAGTTTCTTTATGAAAATATCATCACTAGATTTGGTAAACCGTTGGAGATTGTTAGTGACCAAGGCACGCATTTCCTAAATGAGCTGGTGGTGTTCTTATTGGATGAATTCATGGTAATCCTTTGGAAGTCAACACCTTATTATCCACAATGAACAGACAAACTAAAAGTACCAACAAGTTGCTTTGCTCAATCCTCAAAAAAATAGTTAAAGCCTTGTGCACAGACCGGGAGCAAAAGTTTTCAGCTACTCTTTGGGCTTATCGTATAGCTTATAAAGCTGTAAACAGGCACAACAACTTTTTACCTTGCTTATGGCCTAGATGCTATCACCCCTATTGGCCTATTGATCCTTACACGAAGGGTAGCAAAAGAAGCCAATCTTGACGGGCATGATCTGCCTGAGTGATTGGTAGAGTTAGAAAAGTTGGTGTATGAGGCAAGGCTATACATGAATAGAGAAGTGCTAAAGGAAGCATTGAATTAATGCCAACGTCAGAAACAAAAGCTTCTTATGGGTGACCCAGTATTGATGTATAACATCAAAAAAGGAAAAAAGAAACTAAAACTTTGTGGACTCTACAAAGTGGTTCAATTCTCTAAGAGCCGTCTAGTGCACTTAAAAACTTTGAAAGATGTCCAAATGGAGGCTTTCATTAGTGTGGTAGCAAGATTTTCCATTAATATGGGCCCTTACTAATAAAGAACAACTCATGGAAAATCATGAGGCCCAAGAGAAGGTTAAACAAAAGAAGGAGCTTCTTCAAAGGGAATCCCAAAAAGAGGCCAAAGATAGACAAGAAAAATTTAAACAAAGATGCTAAACAGTGCACTCAAATATGGCTAAACTTGTGGGACTTGAGGAAGAGGGGGGAATGGGAAGTTAAGCCTACATGATTGTGGTTACATATGCTAGAGGGTAGCAACTTTATATGCAAACTAGTTCTGCTATTTACGGTGCAAGCCACAGCCTAATGTCATACAAGAATTTGACCTCCCTTAGAAAATCCACATTATCTTATTTTCCAGGAAAAAATATCCTATTAGTTAACAAAAACACTAGCCTCCTCCAAGGGCTAAATATAACCAGGAAGAGCTAGATATGTGGATGTAAGATTATGTATATATAAGCATATACTGTGTTTGAAGTTACGTATGTTAGGGCAAGTAACGCCAAATGCAGTGGGTACTTGTTAGTATGCCTCTTCAGGCCTGAGGCACTACGCAATGGCAAGGATGTTGGAGGATGCTCCCAGCCGACATGACCTTGGGCCTTCTTGTTCACACAAATCCAGTATATGGAGGGGTGTCCTTGAGTGAGTACACCTCATATACTAAAGGATGATCTAGATTTATGTATTTGGTGGTGACTGAACTCTAAGTACATGGCCGAGCTATTGAGCCCACGAGGATATCCCCCACCTTCTATGTGCCAGAGGGCTCTATGCATAGAGCTTTATCCCATAAGCCTTATGCATAAGCTCTATGCATAGATCTTATGCATAAGGCATTAGGCATTACCCACATTTTCAACCACTTACCTGTGCTTGTTTCGATCAAGGTAACACTATGGATTATTATTTTTTCATAAGACTAACATACTTAAGACTTTCTTTTTGCTAGAATATTTAGTACACATTGCAATGACTTGCCCATCCCCTCACAATCCATTTCAATCATCTGAACTCCTACAACTCATGGCAAAATGTATGTGACTCACTTATATATCTAGATGCAACACACACTTATTCAAGGCATTACCTGAATGCAAGATCATGAAGCGTGTTTTGTCATGATCCTCATCAGCAACACTCACTTCTCTGCAAATTCATTGCAGAGAAGTCATTGCCCTACTATCACCAATCCCATGGTCAAGAGAAGCAGTCAAAGCAAGTAAGAGTGACATGGGAAAGCAAGTAAGAGTGACAAGGAGCATAAGCTCATGTGGCCACAATATGGGCTTATTAAAGCTCTTACAAGAAAGGCTGCTACATACAACTATCCTTTCAACTTAACCTTGAGACTAGAAGAGCAATCATGCTAATAGAGTATAGTCTCTAGTTTGTTGTTCGTGAATGCCTCTAATAAGAAATGTCTCTCCAAGAGGCTAATGGTTTAGAGTTTTACACAAAATGTGATTATTGAGAAACTAAGGTGCAAGTAATGGTTTAAATAACAATCTAAAAGATAGGGAAATCAACAAAGGAAACATGGTCCTTTTCTACATTGTGCAAAATGGTAACGTAAGTTAAATTACAAGGGACTTAAACCCTTTAGGGTTGGGACTCAAAAAGAGGCCCTCTAAGAAATGCAATGTCATGGATTGGTAGGCTACATCAGCAAATCAGTCCTGTAGGTTCAGCAAGGGCATCACACAAAGGTAAAGAGAAGGTTGATGAGTCTCTTGGTATGCCTAACATTTCAGCAAAGCATTCATATGTTTATGGAGAGTCTAGTGGCTTCGAGCAGCCTTGATGAGGAGTTTGGGATTCCAGCTACTATCAGGAAACCTGATGTAAGGAAGGCTAAGCAGTCCTAAGGACACTATCTGGGAAATATCTGGACGAGCAAGGCAAAGAGGACAAAACCCGACAACCCCCCTAGATATCCAACAAAGAATGGAGCTACACTCTCCCAACACCCCAAAGGAGAAGGCACTAGTAGATAGGAATGTGTGCTATTGGATCTTTCTGACAAATGCGGCACTGCAATAATGGGGTGCTGATGATGTATGCACACATAACTGTTAAACAAACTTTGTGCTAAATGACAAAAGAGCAAGATGACACCACGACACCAATGAATGAGGCAAGATATAATGTGCAATGTGCCTTGTATATTGAATTTGATGTGTGCATGTTTGATTCATAAAGTAAATTTATGTAGCTTTTATATGAGAAAAAGAGAGAGATCTTATTCTTGCTTGATGTTGATGAAGCTTTTGGGCGCTTGGCTGATGATGCTCTCCACGAGAAACAATGCCCTCATGGCCCTCAAGGAGTGAATTTTACAATGCTTTCAATTTTTAAATACAAACAACTTACGAGGCTTGCTAACACGTGACTATGTAAGTGGGTGAGTGCGAAGCTAGGTTATTGTTTGCCGCCGAGAATCGCACTTGCTTTTTTATTACAAAGATCTTCTCCTCTTCCGCTTCCTTCTCCACATGCAAGGAAAAGAGACGAGGTTATTATGCTTTTATTTTTTTCTTTACCCCTTTTTCCCCTTGGTCAAGTGAAAGTGGCGATAGCTTCTTTTCAATGATACTTTTTTTTAATATAAGGAAAAGCTTTAAAAAAAACGTATGATACGAAGGTCATTTCCTGCAACGCAGCCGGGATGGATTGCTTTCTCTCTCTCCCCTTCTCTTCCGTTTTTGGACGCCAGAATGAGCACATCACTTTTCGTTTTGCGCGTGAGGGAGCGCGCGATTTTGTCTCCTTCTCCTTCACGATCTCAGCGCGATAGGCTGCAGCGACGACGATTGGCAAACCTTGCCTCACTTTTCTTGCTCGCAGCACAAAGGCCGGCAGAACAGGAAATGGTAGCGCTCTCTCTCTCTTCAAGCGCACGCGTGCAGGTTGGCGCTTGGCAATGCTTCGATGGAGTGCTGCATGGCGGCGTCTCGTTTCACACTGCTTGGCGGCGATTCATTTCTATGCTGCCGCATGGCACTTTTCACAGCCATTAAGGTTTAAAGCCTTTAAAAATCAAAGTGGGCCAACCACCACATTTGCACTCACAACTAATATGTATGTATGTATGTATGTATGTATACACACACACACACACACACACATAAACACATATATACATACATACACACACACACGCGCGCGCATATATATATATACATACATACATACATATATATTAAGCGTCTACTAAAGACCCAATGGACCTATGAGACCAAAGTGATACAATAATGTCCATGGCATATCTCATCATGGAATGGAAAATAAAACAGAAACAAAACATTAACATATAAATCTCACTGAGGTGATACAAAACTATCCATGGAAACTCATCATGGAATACTAGGACCATAGAAACATGAGAGGAGCATCATCCCCTAGTAGATGGTATACCACTCTCCAAAATATCAAGCATGGGACTAATGAGTATGATGGAGAGGTCTCCCTCAGCTACGTCATGTGGAAAGGTAGCTCGATGGTGGCAGTGGAGCATGTCCTGGATTTGGAGTTGATGATGAGGGGATTGTGGCCGACATTCGGGGGGCCGAGGGCATCGAGCACACTGGAATGCGGAGGCCTCGTTCGAGGTAACTCCTCTCAGGTGAGGTGGGTCCGGAGGAGTAGCTTGAGGTGGGCCCACAAGATCCAATGTATCGGTGTTCTCCACCTCTTGGGTCCAGAAGAAACTAGTGATGGTTGGCTGGCGAGGGAGGGGGCAGGGTGGCTGAGGCCGAAGCTCTCTCAAGAAAGTGTCCAAGTGTTTGCGGAGCTCAAGGAGGAAGAGGCCTAGGCAACGCTGGTCTAGGAAGTCAATGATCCTGGAGAGGACTAAATCCCTCACAAAATAGACATGGACACCTCCCATGGATCTAATAGTATACTGGGCAGCGGCATATGTAATACACCTCTATCTCAACCTCTATGTGGCATAATCAATAGATCCTCACCTCTCTGGGTCTTCGTAGTATGAGCTTCCTGGCTCTGAAGACGCGCTCAACTTGTCTCCACTTTGAGGTGGTGGAATGAAACTCGTATCTAGCCAATCGCAATCCGCATGGCATGGGACATGTGAACACTCAAGTAGCCTGGCTGCTGGTGGATGAATCCATCCTTAGTGAGCGTGACAAAACGATCTCTATAGAAGTGCATCTTCGTTTTGGGAGCTTCAGAGGTGTGATCCATGTGCAATGGGTGTAGAGGCTGAGAAGAACTAATCAGATAACTTGGTTGGTATCCTCGTGAGAGAGCCGGAGAAAAGGGGAGTCCAAACTGTAATAAAGGGGTGGTAGGCAGTCCATGTAGAGCCCATATTCTGAGATACCATACTCCAGAGTTGCCCTCAAGTGGTAGTTGTCTCGAGGACTCTAGGGAAAGCCTCGGGTACCTGTGGGGGGATCCATGTAACTGATGCGATGGAGGTATGTGACTATCTGGAAGAGTGCATCCACTACCATCGGGGTTGCAGCAAACTCTGCCTGGAAATACTATAGCGAAATCCAATACACCATATATGATCAATATCACAACATTGAAGTGCTACAAATGGAACTTTAACCAAGGATCTCTCCATTAGGAACCTATTACATCAATTGGTAAGCTAACACTCCCCACAAGCATTCGCATGCAAGCACATGCATAAGGGATAGTCTCTCTTGGAGGGGTGTGTGTGTGTGTGTGTGCATACGCTTGAGAGAGAAAGAAAGAAAGTTATAATAACGTCTACGGAAGACCCCAAGGGCCTATGAGACCAAAAGTAATACAATGGTACCATGGATATACTGAGCCATGGAAAACTGAAAGAAAAAGTAAAATGAAAAACATCTGACAGTACATGTGATCAGCAGATGATACTGTGTACAGTGAGATATGATGTGATCAGCTAATGACAATATTTGCCTCAGCCAAGATATAGCAAAAGCTAGCTATTAGTTGAGGATAACATGCTACCTGTAAACAAGAACATGTACAAAGAGCTAATGAGTAGTGTCATATATATTGAAATTCTTGGCCAAACATTCGCTTTAAAGTGAGTGTGATGAGTAGGTTCTCTAGTAAGCCTTGAGAGGAGCACTGGAAGATAGTGCATGGATTAGGCTCTCTAGCTGAAGTACATCAAGGAAACACTTGATTATATCACTTATGATCCACACAACAAGGTTGTCTTGCTATACACTTGGTTCATGAGTTCTTACTTAAATTAATAAGAAGCAATTATTAGTAGAACCAAGGTCCTTAGTGACAAAATGTTGCTTTCCAATTCATTTTCATGAATTCTTACTTACATTAAATAAGAAACAACCATTAGTGAAACCATCATCAATGGAAGTTAAGTATAAAGTTACTTGCATACTAGGAGACAATGTGGCATAGATAGATCTTGAAGGACATGGAACCAATGCAAAAGTATAATGGTGTTGATTGTGATACAATGTACCATTTTCAAGAACCCAATGTCCCATCCTTACACAAAACACATTGAGGTTCACTATCATTTTGTATGCAAGTTAGACATGGATGGAGAAGTCTAGCTAATCTATTGCTCAATGGAAGAGAGTCACCTTGATAGGTTCACCAAATGTCAACAAGCGCGAGTTAGAGTGTCATCTTCATTGTCTTGAGGAAAACAAGCTATATTGACAATGGTCACCCTTTGGGAGGTGTTGGAAATGAGTGCTCCATGTTTATTGATGTAAGTAATCTGGTCATTAAATCAATCTAGTGTGCAAAGCCCACTTAATGAGGAGCAATCAGTTTAAGCAATCAAGTGTTTGACATCAAATGTTCAGATAATTATGCTCTTTATTGATGTAATGACAAATCCTATAATAATTATTGATGTAATAGTCAACTATCCTTTTCCAATGTGCGTAAATGGATGACATATCCTTTACTCTAGGTACCATTAATAGCTTATCTCAATTTCTTAGTTCATATTCTTCACTAATTGCACATCTGTGCTCCATATTAAGATGTGTTGAAGTGTTTTCACTCAAAATTTTGGAATATATCATTATTGAGTTATGGAAATGTAGGGGTGGGGGAAAACCGATATGAGGGACAATCAGATGAAAAATAAATTCAACAAATCACCAAAGAAAGCATCAACTAAAAGCAAAAAAAGGTCCCTTCTTTGTGTCCTTACATTGAGGGTGGAAGTAGCATCCATCCAAGACAGATGATTTTACAAATTTTGAATCATGTGGGGAAAACCGATATGAGGGACAATCAGATGAAAAATAAATTCAACAAATCACCAAAGAACGCATCAACTGAAAGCACAAAAAGGTCCCTTCTTTGCGTCCTTAAATTGAGGGTGGAAGTAGCATCCATCCAAGATAGATGATTTTGCAAATTTTCAATCCTTTTATTTAAGTAGTTTAGGTAATATAAATTGACGTAGATCTTTTTATATATATACAAGTACAACTGCGAAATTCTGTCAGCCCCCATTTGGTGCCCTAATGTTTTGGTCCTGCTCAAGAGAACAATTTTTGTAAGTATATGGAGTCTATTCACTGCTGCTGCTGCTGCTTGAGAACTCTTCTTTCATAAGATGTCTGCAACCAAGCTTCTTCTAAGTCCATGTGAATGGTTCTCCAGGCATTGGCCATACCAAATGTATGTCAAGTTAAGGCTGACAATGTACACTTGAAAAGAGAGAGAGAGAGAGAGAGAGAGAGAGAGAGAATGTGTGTCTGTGTGTCTCCGAGACTGTGTGTATGTGTGAGAGAGAGAGAGCGTGCATGTGTGTGTGTGTGTGTGAAGAGAGAAAGAAAGAAAGAAAGAAAGATTTTATTAACGTCTTCCAAAAGACCGAACTCGGCCTATGAGACAAATCGGAGTACCTGTATGGGGTATCCTCTGTCATCCCAACAAAATGAAAAAGTACTGAATAAAAAAGCTGAATCTGGGTGTGCAGGGGATGGAGCTCTATTACTAGGAGAATGCAAAGCCATATGCATGGAGTATACAATCATGATATGCAACCTAGCTAGCTCCATCCTGTACCATACTGGGCGAGAGAGAGAGAGAGAGAGAGAGAGAGAGAGAGAGAGAGAGAGTGAGTGTATGTGCGTGTGTGCGCGTGTGTGTGGAGAGAGACAGTGTGTATGTGTGTACGGGTGTGTGTGTGAGAGAGAGAGAGAGACATATATTAAGTGCACGCACGTGTTTTTTTTATTGGGGTGTGTGTGTGTGTGTGTGTGTGAGAGAGAGAGAGAGAGAGAGAGAGAGAGAGAGAGACAGCATCTTTACAACTTCAAAGAAAGAGGCAGGATATCATTTTCAAATATGATGTCTTTTGGAGGAAGATCATAAATCTCCAAAAACTCTTGTAGTTTGGGAGTTTCATCTGCTAAAATGACTGTGGAGGTGCCTGGTCACTAGAAAAGAAATGAAGATGGCAGCAAAAGCATCCCACAAAGGACATTAACTTATTATCTGAAGTTTGAGAACAACTCACATGCAAAGATAACTGCTGGATCATCAGGCAAAAACTCTTCCGCCGACGAACGAACAGAATCCAAAGCTTGAGCTTGTTGGGTCTGCATAGGAGAACCAATATTGAACTAGGGAATGTACACACATGATGGGAAATGGGGCAAGGAAAAGACCTTAATTTGACAGTCCTGAAATAAAACAAAAAGCTTTGAAACAAGAGTACCTTGTCCATCTCAGACAGTGTCTTTCCCCACTTGAGCACGTTGATATTCAGATTTGAGATCTGAATTTCAGAAAGTAGAAAGTGACTAGCAGCCGGTTTCTTAATCTAAGAAAGATAATACCAGGATATAGTCAAGGATGTATACAAGTCACACACCTCAGACATGAGATTTTTGGTGTTTTTGGGTTCATATGGACCGAGGTTTGAAGCATTGATGAATCCAGCCATCCAGCTGGGAAAAAACCTGTAGGTCACCTATTGGTGGAGAAAACAAAGCAATTAAACGCTTTGATTGGACAGCAAACTATGGTGAACTCTCATAGCTTAAGATTCTATGAATTTCAACTCAATCAGACAAAGCAGAAAGCATGGGAGCAGAACAGCCAAAGTTCTCAATGTCGTGGTAAGCAACTTGCATCTTCAGTAAAAGAAAGAATGCACGTTGATTCCAGTGCCGACGAATCAGATTGCAGGCTTCTTAATATTGCCATCAAGGTCGCTGTGTCAGCCTACAAAAAAAGGTTCATCAAATACATGTGAGTTCTTGACACAGTAGTATACAAGATCAAATCTTGCCCACATGACACAAAACAAAATTTAAAACCATTTACAGTTATACTTAATGGCAGATCATACAAAAAATTCATCGCCCTCATAAATAATCCATTCTGAATTATTGATACAAATCTTCTCACAAATCCAGTCTTGCTGGGGATGTGAAACAATTTGTGCCTTGTCTTTAATGAAAAGTAGAGTGACAAGGAAACTTTGTTCAGCAGCTCATGTGAATAACAAAGCAGTCACACCAGCATTTGACTTTGTGGACAAGATGAGGTCCACGTGGTGGACATTCAGGACACGAGACTCCGAAATACCCAACAGGTGGCACTAAATTCATTGCTCTAGGTCCCCGAGTATGCATACTAGTGTCTCTTTACTCAGATGCAGAGTTATCATGGCTGATGGATGTTTGGAGAGCTTGTGATGGTCCTGACTCTGCCTTAGAGTGTTAGTGATCTTTATCACAGTGTGACCCTAGCCAAGAGGTAAGAGATCTTGCATAGAGAGAGAGCCATTAAGCATAGATCATAGTTGTCACAGTACGAAATTACGATACCGTACGGGAATTTTTGGTACGATATGAAATTTTTGGATACTGTACGATAAAATACTGTTTTTTTTTTCCTTTAACACTTACAAACTATGGAGCTTCAAGCTTGAATGTGAGGGAAGGTTGGGGGGGGGGGGGGGGAGGGGGGGGGGGCGGTGTAGGAGTCTACAATGCTTGAGGAACCAGAACATGGAGAAGTGTCTCTCCTAGTTGGATCTCCCAATTGTCTCCAAAAAAGAACTTGCATGGGTAATGCAATACCAAAGGTCTCCTAAGGGACCGTCCTTGCACAAATACGCGCAGTGCATCTAGGGTGATAGGTTTAGGGACTCCTCTCTAGATCAAAATGGCCATGTCCAAATCTTCTCCCTCATACATAACTTGAGGATTTGACTATCTAGCCTACATATACCAAGGATCTCCAAGTGATGTAGCAAGATTCTCTCATACCAATCATGTGTACACTACCAGTCTACCTTGCCAGATGTTTTAGGGGGGGGGGGGGGGAAGAAAAAAAAAAGAAGAAGAAAAAAAACTCGTGCCGTATGATATCGTACTTTACGAACCGTATGGTCATGACACAGTTTCTTTTGGCTATTTTGGACCCTATTTTAAAACTAAAAAGTGTAAGTCTTGAAAACCAAGGCAGAAGAGTTGTAGATTTTCTGCCCTAGATTATGCATTATGCAGAATGAGCTAGATTCCTGAGTGCTCATATACGGCCAGACCCTCATCGTAAAAGAAAAGATACTTTGTCGCTGTTTGGCTAATTGAATGGTTGCAGATCCTCTTCTCCAAGAAGCATATCATTTTCGAGTTGATGGAATCATTAGACTTGGAATCTCTATAACTGTACGGTGTACTTTGTGTATTTCAAAAAAAAAAAATCATTAATACTTCTATCTCTGGCGGCATGGCCTGTTTTACAATGGGGTCAATGATGAAAAATATCAATGGCAAGTTCCTTGGCATACTATCCTATTTTGTGAAAACCTGCTACAACATTTTTAAACTTTTAAAACCCTAGTACTTTAGCATCGTACCTCAAGGACATGAAGACAACAAGTTGGACATATCAAAAGAAAGCCAGTAACCTTGTCGATTCTTCCCGCTACCTTTTGAATAATCTCAGTATGATAACCTGTAACACACACCAAGTTGACATAAACAACTTTTGTGGCTTTTGGAATTATAATACATCTCTTTTGAAGTACACTCATTCTACCATCAAAAATTGATATTAATATAATTTTTTTAGAGGCTCTCCTACCATAGAGCAAGTACTGAAAGCATATAAACACTCAACATGCACGATGTTCACAAAATCGTTAAAATAAGCACCACACTTATAAGATTGTGCATCAAACTTACAAGATTGCCACATGTATTCCATTCCATACAAACTGACTCAAACAAAAGACCTTCTACACAAAATGACCATCTTTGAACAAACGTTTATCTGCATTGAGCTATCACTAAGTGTATGGCATGCTTAAGCACCTAAGGCAGCAATGCAAGCAACAAAGGCAAAGAAAGTGGCAAAAAAATAAAATTGAAATTAATCTAAAAAAAGGGACACAAACATCGACACTGTCAAATATCAACAATCAATGTTGTTGAGGGGGAGAGTGAATGAGCCATTCATGATGAAAGAGAGTTGATAACATTCATATCATTACATTCATATCATTGATCCTATACAAATGAACAACTGCATGAGGCATAAATAGCCTTGAGAGATACATCCCATATGACTGGATACATGTGTGGATTGACATCCTTGCTTATGTCATTGGGAGCTACACACAACCTTAGGCTTGTACATATCCTATGCCCCTTTTGATATATGGCTAAGGGACAATGTTGGGCTTATATTTTAACACCCTCCTTAAGCCAAACATGGACAACTGACACTCAACAATAGGTTTTGCCTAACAACATCCCTCCTTGAAACAATGAGATAGAGGCCCCCCTTTATAACATAAGGGTGTGTGCTCTCTTCTCTACAACATCAAGGTGTGGAAAAATGGGTGTACACAACAATGATTGGACCACATTTGTGACAAGGTCCATCATACAACAAGTGTCCCCATAACAATAAAAAGGCTTTAGCCAAAACAAGAGTGAACAACATTTTACAATGCATAGGATCCATCTTCCTTACAAAAACTCTTCACTTGTATAAAGTGACTTTCTTCAACAACAAGTTTGGCCTTGTCTTTCTTCAAGTCTTTGTAGTAGCACTTGTGAGGTGGATGGTTGTTCTTTCCACAATGCACACAAGGGTTGTTGGTGAAGCAATCTTTTGGTGTGATGATTGTCTTTCCCACATGTAGCAAATTTCTTCTTATTGAAGTTGGTGGTGACTGCATAGGCACCTCCTCAAAGCTCGATGGTGTACTTCTTCTCTCCTTCCAACGAAAGGCTCATGAGAGCACTTGCAAATGTTGATGAAGTTGGAGTGTTGATGTAGCCCTTCAAGTGTTGATGAAGCTTTTGAAAGATTGATGGAGTGCTTCAAGTGCTGATGTAGAAGAGCTTCCTCAGAGAAAATAATCTTTCTTGAAGAAATAGAACCAAGCAAGTATTTAATTAACACTTGATTAGTGTTAAAAAAACACTAAAATGAAGTTTTGGAATGAGCTTTCATGGAAAGCTTCATATCCCGCCTGGTTTTTTTGATGTAGCAACCGCGTTGCAGCTCCTTTTGGGCTAAGGACTGAGGTGAAGGGCCTTCAAATACAGGGCTTCAAAAGCCCTAAGGCAATGGCAGCAAAGGGAGCCACTACGGAGCGCATTTGCGGTACGACGAGCAAGCAAGGAAAAACAATGCACCGGCCTGCTATTCTGCTAATGCCGCGGCTGCTGTTCTCGTACGCCAGGCATTGATTGTACGAAACGGAGTGCCTAGACCTAATGAGCAACTCTCTAGTTGAAATCACACCCTAAAGCGGCTTGGATTCGCTACTGGGAGTCCTCCATTGGCAGGGATTGGTGAAAAAAGGTGAGATCCACTATTCAAGGGGGAGAATATCGCTCTTTTTTTCCTAGGATTTTGCTCTTGATACCATGTTAGATTTAGGGCGGGAGAGTGAATGAGCCATTCATGATGAAAGAGAGTTGATAACATTCATATCATTGATCCTATACAAATGAACAACTACACGAGGCATAAATAGCCTTAAGAGATACATCCCATATGACTGGATACATGAGTGGATTGACATCATTGCTTATGTCATTGGGAGCTACACACAAACTTAGGCTTGTACATATCCTATGCCCCTTTTGATATATGGCTAAGGGACAATGTTGGGCTTATATTTTAACAAATGTTACATGCGGAAGCTCTGAGAGTCTTCTTTCAGCCCTAAACACCACTTAGAACATGCTGATGCAAAAACACAGACAGAAGGGAGAGTAGAGAGTGCGAGAGAGCTGGAAATTCAGTATTTCATATGGTACAAAAAGGTACACATTGCAGCCATGGGTTGCCTTCTAGAAAAGGTAGAACACCCTAACCCTAGTCCTATGTCTAGACCCACACCCAAGAGGGAGTGAATGACTAAAACAATGAGCAAACTTGCCTTTTATAAGGCTGGAGAATATCCCATGGACTGGCCGACTATCGGCCAGCTCCTGGACAAATAATTCACATAATGATGCAGCCAACAAGAATATTCCTTGTGTCCCTCCATAAGATACTCCACAAAAAATGCTCCAAAAATCTAGTTCTGTTCTGATCTTCTCTTCTTTATCTTGTTGCCTCCTTAGGGTTAGCCCCTGTGAGAAGCATGTACATGTGTGTGCACATGATATCCCCCTTTGCTAAACTTGATGACGGGATTCCAAACTGCTTCTTGGATGACTGTCATCATCCCATTCTATTCCTGGAGTCTCTCTGTCATCCTTCCTACTCTGGCAACCTTTTTCACTAAATGCCCGGCCCGGTCTCCAAATCCACTCTAACTCTGAATAAGATCTATGCATCTGTTCCATCCAGTCCCCAATCCGTTCCTGTCAGAATATGCAACGGAGATGAAGACAAAATTTGAAAACTCAAGAGCAAGTGCACTGCAGAAAAACACAGCAATAGAGAAGGAGAGAGAGAGAGGCATATAACTCTACTATATACACAAGAAAACCCGGAATACCCAATACACAGCAATAGAGAAGGAGAGAGAGAGAGGCATATAACTCTACTATATACACAAGAAAACCCGGAATACCCAATACATGATGTGTGGGGGCTAGGGGCCATTTTATATGGCCCCTAAGAGCCAGTCGGCCAGCCCAAAAAGCAGCCGACAGCAGCTACAGGCCCACGACCTGCTCCCACCTCCAATCGGCCAGCAAAACTCTATCGGCCAGCACTCAAAGAAGGTTAGGGAGAGGTAGAGACAGTCGACCAGCATACAGAACATTCAGACCAGCAGTCGGCTAGTGTCTGGATCAGCCAGGAGCCACAAAACAGCCTCCCACACCTGGTAAAAATAGAAAAAAATATGGAGAGTGGGAAAAAATGAGAAAACACCTAAATCGGGCAAGCACACCCACAATAGAGGCCCTGGTGTAAATATACAAACAGGAGATGACTGCTAACACCCCCTCTAAGCTCCTGGATGTGGAACCAACCCAAGGGATCTGGAGTGCCACCGGAGCAAAGCCTGAGATAGAGACTTTGTGAAGAGGTCCACCGCACTGTCCTCCGTCAAACAGAACTCTAGCAAGATGTCATCAACAACGATCTTTTCACGAACAAAATGCTTCTGCATGACCGTGGGTTCCTCTAGTGGAAACGCAATCTTGCCAAGTAACCTCTGCAACCTCACCACCTCGCAAGTAGCACCTCAAGCAGCCCGATACTCTGCCTCTGTCGACGACAAGGCAATAGATGGCTGCCTCTTATTGCTCCATAAAACTTCTCCTGAGCCAAGGGAAAAATTGTAGCCTGATGTCAAGGTCCTCCTGTCTGGCTCTCCTCCCCAATCTCAGTCACTCCATCCATGGAGTTTGACTCCATCAATCAATCCCCCTCCTGTGTAAAAGAGGCCAAGATCCTTCGCATGCTGCAGAAACCACAAGATACGCAATCCTGCCTCCCAAAGAGTCCTCTGCAAACATGAGCTCAAGAACCTCATCAAGAAGCTCCCGTCCAATCTGGTATGCGTCAACCAAATCAATGAACCATTCTGCTTTCGAGTCAAGGAGGCATCATATCGCTCACAAGAATCAACACCAATTACGGTGGGATGCCAAGTCCTGGAAACCTTCTGAAGACCATTCAAGGCCTTCGGAAACCTGTAAACCACCCCCTCTGAATCCGGAACCACAAAGCCTGGAGAATGTGCAACATCCACCTCCTTTTGCAAGTAATCAATTGCCACTGCCTGGCTTTCCAATAGGTCCCCGTGGAAAAAACTTCCTCATCTACAGGAGTTTCTTTGTCCCGAAGGCTACGAGACATCAAAGCATAGGTTATCTATAAAGTTTCCTCTGACGAACACAAGAACTACCAACATCTGTCCCGAAGGCTACGAGACATCAGAGCATAGGTTAGCTATAAAGTTTCCTCTGACGAACACAAGAACTACCAACATCTGCCACTGCCTGGCTTTCCAATAGGTCCCCGTGGAAAAAACTTCCTCATCTACAGGAGTTTCTTTGTCCCGAAGGCTACGAGACATCAGAGCATAGGTTACCTATAAAGTTCCTCTGACGAACACAAGAACTACCAACATCTGTACTAGAAAGTTCCTGCCAACTGCTGCCATCAACTGGCAAGCCATCCACCATCTGGTCCCGGAAAGCCTGCACCTACAGCGTATCCACACTTAAGTGGCCATTACCAGACTGCCACTCATCACAAAACTAAGGACATGGGAGAGTGAGCGCTGAAAGTTTGTAAACTCCATTCTCCACTCCGCCTTCCCAAACTACTTGGCCTGTTGCCTTGTCCCGGAGAGCAACAAAATGCTCATCAAACTCCACCCGCATGCCAGCCTTGCAAACCTGATGCACTGACAACATATGAAAACCAAGTGATGGAACATACAACACCTGGGAGGAATGCTTCCCCCCTCTGCCATCGGGAACTATCTCCAACCTGCCCTCATTGTGAACTGGGATAGTGGATGTATCCCCAATAAGTATGTGACCAAAATACCTGCAGAGATCTTGTAAATCCGAACGGGAAGGAGTCATGTGCCTGGAAGCACCACTGTCTAGAATCCACTCCCAAGTATCCGTAGCGGAGAGTCCTCCAACCTTCTCCCTGCCTAAAGAAAATGAAACATCGGTGTCCATCACCTCCAAGTGCACAAAAGGTGGAGTATTCACGGTTGCTGCTGAGGATTTTGCACCCTTCTCGGTGCTCTGCTTGTTGGGACACTGCCTCCAATAGTGGCCTTTCTCGCCACAATTATTACAGGTCCTCTCTACCTTTAGTTTCTCGTGGTCTGAGTCGGACATCTTCTCAATAGACTTCTCCGATGAAGCCTTCCCTTTACCCTTGTTGTTACGGCCTTTCGACCATTGGCCAGTTAAGGCCTCCGAACCTCCGCCTTGTGAAGGGTTCGTGAATCTTTCCTCCTGGTCCACGACCATGGGCACAAGCTCCTGCCATGTGACGGTGCTGGGCCTGTCACACTGGTAATCAAAGAAGAGTAAAATGATGAGTACTGAGAGGGCAAATGCGACAGCAACGTAATGGCCATATCCTCCGATGATATCTCCTTCCCAGCTTGGAGAACTTCCTGCTGAAGAGCTTGCAACTTGTTGATGTGCTCCCGCATCGTCGACGACTTTGCAGGATTCATCACCCGCATCTGTACTTCCAAGGAGATCCTCTTCATGGGCGATACCGTGTTATAGAGAGAAGCCAAATGCTGTCATATACCTCTGGCCAACGTCATATGCTTAATATGATTGATTACTTGTGGTGTGCAGTTGAGGAAAATGAAAGAACGGACCCTGGCATTGGCACGATCCCATAACTGTGCCTGTAACTCACGTTCCTTCCGAATCTAGGCTAACTCCCCTTCTTCTAACTTTTGTCGTGGAACCCCAACAACAATGAAATCAGCAAGGTTGTAAGACTCCAAAACAGATTCCATCATTACCTTCCATATGCCGTAGTTGTTCCCGTCCAACTAACGGCCCACCGAGAACGTGGGGAGTGTCAGGATCTTCACATGCCTCTCAGCCATCTCAAGTAAATCTGCCATTGCGGGGGTGTAACTGAAAAAGGGTGGGTGGGTGGGAAAAAATGAAGAACTAAACCTGCAAGTGGCTGTCTAGCAAATCAGCCCGCTTGCTTCTCCTCTTCCCGGACGGTCCAAAACAGTCCACCAATCAGTAACACAACAGCCCCCCTCTTGCTCACACAGTTTCCAAGATCTATCAAGAGCCTAGAGCTCTGATACCATGTCAAAATATGCAGCGGAGATGAAGACAAAATCTGAAAACTTAAGAGCAAGTGCACTGCAGAAAAACACAGCAATAGAGAAGGAGAGAGAGAGGTGTATAACTCTACTATATACACAAGAAAACCCGGAATACCCAATACATGATGTGTGGGGGCTGAGGGCCATTTTATATGGCCCCTAAGAGCCAGTCAGCCTGAAACCGGCCTAACGGGTGGTGAAACAAACACTCGCACATAAAACACTTCAACGCCATTGAGGACCTAGAAAAAGAAAACAAACAAGGGGAGCTAGAGTGCTCCTGCAAACAGTACACGGACACCGATTAGCCCCAAATCGCAGTGGCGCCCCTTGCGGTATTTCTTTAATTGATTATAAGAGCTTTGATTACAATAAGGCTGGAAACTCAACCGTCATAGTAGAACTCCTGAAGCCTGCAAATAACCTGCATCATGGCTTCTTGTCCACTCTGCATCCACAAACAAATCCAGCCATTGTTCACATCGAAAGACTCTCTCACATTGAATCTGCATACAGAAGCTTTCTCCTATGATCAAGGCTGCCACAACCATCCATAGCCTCTCACACTATGAACAGCATCACACCCTGACACATCCAGTGCTTCTGCATCACAACACAGACTCCCAAACTGTCTCTCAAAAGAGACCTCGTATCACAGCACGGCATACCATACAGTCGACACACCTGTACCAACCCTCTCTACCTTCCAAGGGTACTATCCATCTCTGTCATGGATTCCCTGTCCCCTGCCCAATCAGTAGCAAGGCTGTACCAAACATGTGTCCATTCCTGTACCTTCTGCCTGCATGTGACCTATCTCCTGGAGAAACCCAAAAACATGTTTCCTTGAGAAACCTACGACCTGTTTCCACATGAAACCCTTAGGCCTGTTTCCCTTTGAAACTTCTGTCCTGTTTCCATACAGAACCATTCATAGCACCATTCAACAACAATGCCAACAGCAGCATACATCTAGTTACCTGTTCCCTCATGAAACATCTGGCAACATAGTGATGTCCATAACTGTAGGTCCCTCTGTTCCTTTCTAGCAGGAAGAAAACAATCTGCTCCATGAGCACGCAGCCAGCATCACTCCCATGCCAAGAAACATAACCAAGTGACCTTGTACTTCCAGCCAAAAACCCAAGCACATAGCTGAATTTGCAGCCAAACAAAAACAGCCCATAAACTGTCCCAAAACAGTCCCGGCTATGCGCCTCCTTCTGCCCGCCTCCTTCCAAAAGAAAGAGAGAGAGAGAGAGAGAGAGCAAAACCCTGTCTTGCACTTCCTAGAGCCGGCCTCCTTTCAAGAGAGAAAGAGAGTGAGAATCTGTTGGCCGGGCGCTTCTTGCAGCCAGCCCACCAGCCTCTCTTCCAAGCCAGTAAAGCACGTGTCTGTGCTGCATCTGCCCGCCCAGACCTTCCTGCAGGCCTATCCACTTTTCAGCAGAGGGAGAGAGAGAGAGAGAGAGAGAGAGAGAGAGAGAGAGAGAAAACAGTAATGGCTGTCCCCACGTGTACGCCTCTGTTTCTCCAGCAGTCCCCTCTTTCCAAGAGAGCCTCCCATGCCGTGTTTAGTCCAACGCCTCTGCAGTTGTGCGCTTCCTACAGCTGCCTGCAGCCCATCGCTTGCTTCCATGAGAGAGAGACAGAAACACGAGAAAACCTGCTCTCCGTCCAGCACAACCTGCAGTCCAGCCCTGTTCATACACTGTACCAGCAGTCGTACAGTATTGTACCTGCTGTCGTACCTGCCTGCGCTGCCTGTACCAGCAACTGCAGCCGCCTGCAGCCGCTGCCGCCAGTACCTTCAGCATCCGTACGCTGTACCTGCAGCAGCCGTACAGATCTGCATGAGTTCTCCTGTGCGCAGCCAACATAAGCAGTCCACTTCTCCTCTCTTCCACGCATGAGAAGTTGCACACCTTTTTCCAAAAAGCTAGAGAGAGGGCGAAAAGAGAGAGATAGGCCTCCAAAAGTGGAGTAGCCTCTAAAAATTGCCCTAGGGGCCTCCCAAGGTTTTGAAACCTTTAAAACATTAATTTTTGACCACCAAAGGTTATAAAACCTTTTTAATTAATGTCTCTTTGCCCCCTTTCACACATGGGGTCGTCCACACATGGGCTTCCTTTTTCAACTCCAAACTGATGCCATTCACACTGTCCACCATGTCCCCGTGCACACCTGCATTTTGTCCAGAGAAAAACACAGGGTTGTAACATACTCCCCTCTTGAAAAATGGCAAGCGTCCTCGATTGCACTCAATGGCACAGTAAGGCATCTTATGAGCAAAGACTCCCCATATGACAAAAACAATGGCCCTCCAATGCATCTGGGTGATAATAAAATCATCCTGCACAATAAGCCACACTGTCACGCCAAAGTGACAAACACCTCTTGCTTGTTCCTTCAGAACCTACAGCAAAAATCTAAAATCAAATGGAAACACGTTAACTGTGGTAGCCAAAAACAAAACCATGCATCATTCTACATATGACAAACATATGCATGACACATATATGCATTCGCAAACAATATGCTCCTCAAGATGCTCTACCTACTCAAAAGTAACAGTCTAGGGGCTGCTCGCAAGCCTTACGCCCATGGGCATCCCGCAGGACCCACGACTGATGGTACAACATGAGCATATGCAAGCACTCAATGCATCCAAACACTACATCCACTAAGTACTTTCCCACATATGTTTCATGGCCATCCCGCAGGAGTCACACCCAGTGGTGCATCCATGAACATAATAAAGCACTTGATGTATCATACCAATATACATGCAGCACTCAACACAATGCAGAGTATTTCCCAATGTATTCTCAATGGTTCCAGGATCCAATGGCACCAGAATACAAAAATACCTCTACCTCAAAAAGTGTATGCATACATGCACAAATAGAGTTCGATCCATATTTCCATGAACCAAACCAACTCTAGGACTGCTCGCAAGACTTATGTCCTCCATAGAGTTATCCATAGTTGCAGTTATAGCTCAAGGTGCGCGCGACTGTGAACCATACCCAACTTTACCATCTCATGTGTCTAGAACACAAGATCATAGAAGTCCCATAAGCAGATGTACTGTCAGCCTCAGTACCTTCGGGTGAATACAAAGATGTCACCAAGCGACTCCTAGATGACAACTGAGCCTGTCTGTAACAAGGGAGTGGAGGTGCTACCTCCCTCTTGAGCATCACGCAATGCTCCAGACCTATGCTCTACTGAACCTGAATGAGCCGTAACAAGAGTCGACTCTAACTCATAGGCATCAAGATAAAGCTGCAACTCCTGAGGTGAATCTGCTAAGTCACCCTCCTCCATCCACTTCGCATCCATCAGTGAACAGATCTTGAACTTCATAGGATAGCGACGGGAAACTTTACCTTGTACCTTTCTTTCCTTATTTGCCAGTATATGCTCAGGAATAAGAACCTCGTCAAGTTCCTCCACTTCCATCTGAGCCTCATCTGATACATCCTCAGGCACCCAAAACCTGCTTGCACTCCACCCAAGTGGTAAGCACAAGTCCTCGATGAAGCATAGTAGATCACCACTGCTAAACATAGAAAGAAACTGTCTTCCGAACCCATGAAGCCTCTATGAAGATACCACCGGTGACAAACTGTCGAAAGCCATGCACCATAACACTTCAACTGCTTCTTGTTCCTGGCCGACTACTTCTTGTCCTTGGTGTCTTTTCTCCTGAGCTTCATCTTCAGCTCTTGCTCTTCACCTCATATAGGCAAAGACAAAAAATCCTGTACTGTGTCCTGCACTTCCTTTTCACTTTCCTCATGTTGAAGCTTTTGATGTGACTCTCATGAGACAACCACAAGCTCGCCCCCTTAGGAAAGTTGGGGATTGTCCCGACCAAAGCAACCACGGACTCGCCTCCTTGAGAAAGTCGACGATGTGTCCCGGCAACGGAACCTTGAAACCGGCCTAACGGGCGGTGAAACAAACACTCGCACATAAAACACTTCAACGCCATTGAGGACCTAGAAAAAGAAAACAAACAAGGGGAGTTAGAGTGCTCCTGCAAACAGTACACGGACACCGATTGGCCCCAAATCGCAGTGGCGCCCCTTGCGGTATTTCTTTAATTGATTATAAGAGCTTTGATTACAATAAGGCTGGAAACTCAGCCGTCATAGTAGAACTCCTGAAGCCTGCAAATAACCTGCATCATGGCTTCTTGTCCACTTTGCATCCACAAACAAATCCAGCCATTGTTCACATCGAAAGACTCTCTCACATTGAATTTGCATATAGAAGCTTTCTCCTATGATCAAGGCTGCCACAACCATCCATAGCCTCTCACACTATGAACAGCATCACACCCTGACACATCCAGTGCTTCTGCATCACAACACAGACTCCCAAACTGTCTCTCAAAAGAGACCTCGTATCACAGCACGGCATACCATACAGTCGACACACCTGTACCAACCCTCTCTACCTTCCAAGGGTACTATCCATCTCTGTCATGGATTCCTGTCCCCTGCCCAATCAGTAGCAAGGCTGTATTATGCTTCCACCTGTGCTCTCTCCTTCATGGTATCCTCCAGGCTGCTCCAAACTTTGCAAATCTGCCCACCGTTCCCTCCTTTTGCTGTGCGTTTTTCTCCACATCTCTCCCGGCTCTAGATCTGTGATCTTGCATAAATTTATAGATTGTTTTCACCTTAGAGCTAGCTCGTGCTTTATTTTTTCTATAAACTTATTTTATGTATAATAACACAAAACAAACTAGTTCCTTTAAGAAAGGATGCTCTCTAAAGAAATTGCTGGCAAAACCAAGCAGGCATGTTGAGGTTCCAAACTATGTCATAACCAGTATTAGTAAAAAAAGGCTATGTCTTCAAATACATATAAAGGTTTTGTGTTTATATTGAGCACTTCTAGAGGAGCCTTGGATCTTGCCCAAAATGGCAGCAAGAGTATGAGTAACATCAACCCATGTAACTTATTTAGACTGTATGCCCTGAATGGCATCTGTGCTTTGCAAACCTACCAAGCCGTAAGGCTCCCAATTATCTCTCAATTTATATTCACTGCTGTGTGGAGTGGCCTAAAGGCTGTGTGTGGATCTTTCCGCATATAAAGCAAAATCATGAAGAGTGGGCAGTCTCCTTAAACCTATGGCCCAACATAGAGTGGCTTCATCCTAATAAAAGACATGAGAGAGATAATCCTTTGACATACTCTCTGGGCCTCTCTACTCAAAATGCAATGTTGTATGGACTCTTGAGGAGATCCACGTCTGGGATTGGACAATCAAATGCTACACCTGAGATAGCTTAACACTGGTTGACCTCTAAGGTACCATGTGCAATAAGCCAAAAGTAAAAAGTGATCTTCTAGCTCCTGCTTAAACTCCATAGTCTCCTCCAAAAGAAAGCCACTGCCACCCTAGAGACATGGTCATTCTCAAGAAAGAAAGCAATGTCACCATAGTTGCTGTCATACGCTATACGACACAGTCCTGCAGCACCGTACGACGACAGACGTTTCATACGATGCGATACGGTACGGTACGATATCGTACGGTGTCGTACGGTCTAAAACACCGCCCCCCCTCTCCCCCTTTCATGTGCACGCTAGGGACAGACAGATTGGCGAGCTAGAGTGTGATATGTAGTGGGCGGACATGTGCTTTTTGGTCCGCTATTGATAGTGTGTGCTTTTTATGCATTCCTTCCCTATTTATTGGGGGAGGGGTACCAGTTGGGCACACACCGACAGATGGAGCACATGAGTGCAGAGCGCGTGGAGCGGGAGCACCATCGTGCAGGACGCCGTCGTCCTTGGGGAACAACCCCGGGTGGTAGAGCACTCATGGCTGTCATGGTTGGGTGGCGAGTATGCCTGCACCTAGATATGTTTCTTCCGCTTTGCCTTCTAGGGTTAAGGTTTTGTTGCTTTGTCTTGCTTTTCATGGCTTGTATTGCAGGTTTCCTTCTCAGAGAGACCTTGGGTATTTGACAGTGGTATCAGAGCGACTCTGAGATCGCCCAAGGAAAGATACAAGTAAGATCTTTCCTGTTTTTGCAGTAGCATGTGTGTGTAGGGCTGTCGCGCCCTTGGCCTTATGGGTGAGAGAGAGAGAGAGAGAGAGAGAGAGAGAGAGAGAGAGAGAGAGTGTGTCGGCTGTACAAAGACCCTGAACCCGTTTTGTTTTCTTTGGGCAAGTTGAGTTTTTTTAATAAAGCAAGCGCCAAGTTTTCTTTTTTATATAAAAGCGAGCAATTTTATTTAATGGACAAAAAAACACTTAACTTCCCAAAGCCGATGGCGTGCGTGGGGTCCCTTACCTGGTCGCTTGGACTACGGACGTGGAAAGGGCTGTTGACAGCACTTGTGAAGGGCTGTCGGAGTCGACTAGGGCTGTCGGTAGTTGTAGGGACTGTCGGGGCTCGATGGGGCTTGTGGCAACCCACATGGGGCCTGCACCTTGCTGATGGGGACCCCTTTGTGGTGAGGAAGCCTAAGTTTTTGGGGCTATTTCCCATGTAGCCACGCATGACATGTGTGCACGCACTCATGCAGATACAGAGGAGTCTAGCAGAGCCACACATGCCACAGCCATCCGTGTTACCCGAGGTCTACCACACGCAGCCAAAGGTTGTGGACAGCCACATGTAGGTTGTCC